>NW_020174922.1:4973228-5017270 GCF_003031525.2 Neophocaena asiaeorientalis asiaeorientalis | reverse complement strand
CATGTCCCTTGCATCGGCAGGCGGACTCTCAACCACTGCGCCACCAGGGAAGCCCCAAGATGTCCTTAATTTTGAAGGTGTAGGACGGGAGGAAGGAAAGCCCATTTCAGCCTGCAAGCATAAGACCAATGACACATATAACAGAGAGGGAAGCCTTTTTTTCCCTTACGCTGGGGTGATCTGGACCAGTTAACTAATAAAGGAAAGGAGCCAGGTTAAATGCAGATAGAGTCACAGCGGAGAAATAAAGGCTCCCTGAGCCCAGTCACTGGAGGATGCAGGAGGAAAGGGAGGAAAGGCCAAATGGAGAGGTCAGCTGGTAAAGGTCGAGGACTGCCTCTTTCCTGAGACAGAATAGTGCTAAGATGTGTGGAGGAATGAAGCCAGGAACAGTGAGGCAGGAGAGTAATCAATGGAGTCAAGGGAGATGCCAACGGCCCATACCTGCTCAGACTGTGAACACATGGCATCAGGGGCCTTACACCAACTGGGCTGTCCCCCACTTCTCCAGCTTTGGGCATCCACCATGGCTCATGTCTCTTGAGCCCTTCCTCTCCACGCTCAAAGATCAGTCCCTGTGCACTCCCTCCTCTGACCAGGCCTTTGTAGGCACTCTTCTCCCTGCCTGGAATAGTTGTTTTCCGCTTTACAACTGGCTGATTCCCAGCATGTCCTTCAGATATCAATTCAAAGGCTTCCCTGACCTCCCCAGCAGGGCCAAATCTCACCAGTATTAGAATTAAGTACTGTTGTCCTTTGATGTGCCTGGCACAGCTGTAATTTTGCATGTATTCATGTGATTTTTTTATATCTGTCTCCTCCTTTCCCCCATTATTCTACACATTTCCATAAGGAATAAAGGAGGTGCCCCATAGGGCATTTCATGAATGAATGCATGAGTGAATGGGTAGAGAAGTTTTGGGAAATTTAGTAAGACAGAAGAAATTTAAAGTGTTTCTAAGGAACAAGGATGGCCCAGTTTCCTAAGCCTAGCTAAACGTGATATGGGGCCCCACCAATGAACAAGAAGCTCACTGGGTGACCACCATATGAAAACTGATCCACTGGTGAATGTAAGATTAAGCACCTAACAGGTAATATGAAAAATGTGTCATGAGCCCAAGGAAGGGCAGAGTCATGGTGAAAAGGCTTCCTGGACAGGTGAGACATAGATCCTGAAGTTAACTTTCCATCAGATCTCAAATCTCATCGCTCAGGGAAGCCCAAGATGGAACAACAGGTACACATTCAAGCCCAAACCCAGATGTACAAGAAAAAAAAAAAAATTCCAAATTCAGAATGAAGATGGGACAAGAACCTGTAACCAATAAAATACTACAAGACTCATTTGCTACAGCACGGGGGAAGGACAGGATTGTTGAGAGCGCATTCAGGATAATATGATTTAAGGTTTACCTGCACATGGACTTTCAGGACTCCTTCTAAGGCTGACTTTGTTACTTTTCCCCCATAAATCTTCCCCAAGCATCTAATCCCATAGTACTGGAAATGTGCTCCCCAGACCAGCAGCATTAGCATCACCTGGGACCTTGTTAGATTAACAAATTGTCAAGCCCCGCTGACCTGCTGGATGAACAACTCTGGGGTGGAGCCATGCAATCTGTGATTTAACAAGCCCCCCAGGTGATTCTGATGCAAACTCAAGTTTAAGAGCTACTGGTCTCCAAACTGCATTGATAGTGCTGAGAGGAGAGGGCAGAAGTCTTAGGAAGTTGCCTAAGGCCAGAGGCTCAGGCAGCCAAACATAAAACCTTCCCCTTACAGAAGCCCATTGGGTCTTCACGATGGGCAGGTATTCTTATTTCTATTCTACAAGAAATTGATACAAACTTATTAAGCAGTTGAACTAGCAATTTGAAGCCTGTATAAGTTTGCTAGGGCTGCTGTAACAAACTACCATAAACTGGGTGACTTGAAACAACCGAAATTCATTCTCTCAGTTCTGTAAGGTAGAAATCTAAATTCAAGGTGTCACCAAGGCTGGTTCCTTCTGAGGGCTGTGGCGGAGACTCTGTTCCATGCATCTTGCCCAGCTTCTCCTAATGGCCAGGAATCTCTGGGGTTCCTTGGTTTCTAGTGGAACCTTGGTTTCTAGTGATTGGATCACTCCAATCCTCACCTCTGTCTTCCCATGGTGGTCTACAGTCTGTGTGTACCTGTGTCTCAATTTTACTCTTATAAAGACACCTGTCATATTGGACGAAGGGCCCATTCTATTCCAGTATGACCTCATCTTAATGTAGCCAATTGTATCTGCAATGAAGCTATTTCTAAATAAAGTCACATTCTGAGGTACGGGGGGTGAGGACTTCCACAGATCTTTGGGAGACACAGCTGAACCCATAACAGGGCCCCGACTCAGGACTCCTGTTGAGAACACTTCACATTCCTCAGCATTAAGTCACCTCCCTGACACCAGGAACGACATGGCAGATTTCCTTATTTAATGCCACTGGCAGAGCAAAAGTCACAGAGGGATAAATTACTCCCTTCACACAGTGTGTATCCCCCAACCAATGATGTTTAGATATGCTAACTTGGGATATCTTCTGGGACGCTTCTTCCCCATTCCATATCTGGTACATTTAAACATAATAAATAGTTTCCTCATATTTCTTGGATTGATATCCAACTATTTAAAGACATAGTTTAATGAAAAGAACATAGGGTTCATCATCCATCCCACATTAGTATGTGTCTCTGGCTCTAGCCATGTAAAAAAACCAACTCTGAGTAGTAGGGGATACACATCTGGTCTCAAAAATCAGAACTTAAATTCAGAAGACTGTAAATTCAGAACTACTCTGTAGTTTTGGATAGCCCTTTGGGGCTCACAGATCTTCCTAAAGAAAAACTGGAGATGTTTGTAATCCATTTATCTTATGAGCAATTCTGACCTTTAAGCATTAAACAATCAGGGGGAGAGATGGAGCTGGTGATTCAGTATTCACCAGCTCACCCCTCACACTCTGCCTCCTGGAAATCCTGTTAGTAAGGGTGCACCTTACACTTCAGCAACTTCTGTTTAAGAATTTTTCTAGTCAAAAAATGATAGAGCACTCAGACCTCAATTTTATTATGTGATTCTTTTAAACACAAGTACACACTGAGGGATCTACACTGGAAAATATAAAAAAAAAGTTCCAACTATTTCCATGAATGCAATTAAAGTGCCTAAGAAGCTAAATGAATGGATCACCCTCCAAATAATTACCTCTTCTAACTTCGTTCATTTCACTGAATATACACTATCATCAAATTTTCAATTAGATTCAAGGAGAAGCATTGATATGTTTGTTGACCTAAAACAAATGGACTGCCAGTTATTTCTCCAGCAAAAAAAAATGGGTTTATTTGGGATCAGCAGAGAATTGCAATCTGGAGTCTGCAACCATGGTAGAGACATTCAAGTCTCCAGCGGAAATGGAGAGAACTCTTTTCTAAAGGGGAAAAGGAAGTTGGAAGGACTACGATAAACAAAGGGTCCATGGCTTTTCATTGGCTGAGTTGTCAGGAAGGAAGAAGAGCCTTCTTCCTATTGGGCTCTGCTATTGTTGCAGGATGTGAGAGCGCCCCCTTCTGGTCTTCTGACTCTATTTAATTGAGGTTTCCATTTGGTTTTTAATGTCTCATTTAATTAAAGCATTCTCTCTCATTTAGTTTCCATTTGTCTAATTTTTGCATTATGTAAATAACCAAATATAGACTTTTTAAATTTTCTAAATCCCTTTTAAAACTTCAGAATGGTTATTCTGGTTAATTATTGCCAGGACCCTAAAATATTAATATTTCTCAAAATATATTTATAATTTACTCAAACGTTTCTTATCTAGCATAACCTATTCAAGATGAATTTTAGCGATTTTAAGAACAATTTTCAAAATAAAAACTAAGACTCTAGAGGAAAATGTACAAAGAATATGAGCTGACTCAATTTATATATATAATTATTATGTGTATGGAAAAACCCAATATCACTAGGAATAGGGTTAAAATAAATCATTCCAACCTGACTAAATTGGCAAAGATTTTAAATATAATATTTAGTTTGATGAAGATATTATGAAATAAGTGTCCTATATATACTTCCAGGCAGAGTAAAATTGATACAGTTAATGAAAAGCAGTTTGGCACTACATATCAACTTAAAAGTTGTACTCCAAATGCAGCAATTTTATATCAAAAAAGTACCTTCACTGAGTAGAGATTCAGGCAATTAGCCGTCAGAGAAAACCTTAATGAAATAACACTTCCCTCCCAGTAGAATGGCTATAATTTTAAAAAAAAATAGATAATAATGAGTGTTAGTGAGGATGTGGAGAAATTGAAAGCCTCATACATTGCTGGTAGGAATATAAAATCATGCAGCCACTTTGGAAAAGTCTGGCAGTTCCTAAAATGGTTAAACATACAGTTACCATATGACCTAGCATTCCCATTCCTATTTACATACCCAAGAGAAATGGAAACATATGCCCACACTAACTTGTACATGAATGTTCACACCAGTATTTAAAATAGCTGAAGCGACAACAATCCAAGGTGAAAACAAATGTCTACCAACTGACGAATGAATAAATAGAATGTGATATAGACAAACAGTGTAATATTATTTGGCAACAAAGATATGACGTGCTGATAGATGCCACAATATGGATAAGCCTTGAAAGTACTATGCTCAATGAAATATGCCAGTCACAAAGGACTACATATTGTATAACTCCACTTATATAAAATATCTAAAATAGGCAAATCTATAGAGACAGTAGATTAGTGGTTACCTTGGGCTGGGGAGGATAGAGGGATGGGGGCTGCTGGCTAGAAAGAGTAGGGTTTCATTTGGGGATGATGAAATTTAGTTCTAAAATGGATGGTGGTGAAAGATGCACAACTGGTTCCAAATCTTGGATTTGCCATGTGTGGTTATCTGATTACCTCTGCCACTTACAATGTTCTCTGAAATCACCATCAGTTGCTTCCCCCAAATTCCTTCCTTTCTCCAGTTCTCAACTCCAAATAAAACTTTCCTCAACACCCAGCCTGCTGTCTCCTTTCACTGTGATTTTCTGTCTGCCCCTATTCTTTTGTCTTTCCCAGAGTCCAGTTTGTGTCACTGTGCACATTGCCTGATTCTACAACACAGACATCTAGAAACTAGCTGGCACAGACAGAAGTCCTTTTAAAGAGGATGGGGAAAAAAAGCAGAAATTCCCCTCCAGCTAGCAAGGTACAGGAAGGCTATGAACATTCACGTTGCAGCTTTCAGAAGAGAGTCCCAAGGCTTATCTCATTCCCTTTGCCTCTTTCATCCCTTCCCCCTCCGGCTGCTGTCCATGGAAATCAGCCTGCATTCAGATGACACACAAATGCCTTCCCTGACCAGCTCAGGTGGGGATAAGCCCATCTTCTCTGGTCCAGTAGCACTTGGTTTGAACAACTTAACTCATTCTTGGGCTTCTTAATGTAGCCAGTGGGGATGGAGGACAAGGTCCAAGTCAAGGTCAAACCACATATTTTAAAAAGAAAGCTAGTAGAACTCTGTCAACAAAAAATACTAATAGCTACCATTTGAGCATCTTTCTGTGCGTGACGTTTTACAGACATTACCTCATTAATTCTCATTTAACTGTATGTTGTATGGATTCTTTTCCCCATTTTATGAGTGAGGATTGGCTCATGCTTACAATTTGGTAAGAGGTGGAGCAGGAATTCTAACCTAGCCCTGTGTGCCTTTAAGGACTCTTCTCCCACCAGCTCTGTTTTTCCTGCTGCTTCTCCTACGTCCAGGTCATAGGCCTGACCTGGAGAGAGAAGGGCACTAAGTGCAACTTGCAAAAGGAAATTCTTTCAGGAGCTAAACTGACTGCATACGAGAATAAAGATTTCTGGTGGTCCCGCACGATGCAGACGAGAATTTGAGGTAGGTCAAATGGAGAGGATAACACGCCTTTAGGGAATTTTATTTTTATTATTTTTTAAAATTTTATTTTATTTTTGGCTGTGTTGGGTCTTCGTTGCTGTGTGCGGGCTTTCTCTAGGTGCGGTGAGCGGGAGCTACTCTTCACCGCGGTGCGCGGGCTTCTCATTGCGGTGGCTTCACTTGTTGCAGAGCACGAGCTCTAGGCACGCAGGCTTCAGTAGTTGTGACACGTGGGCTCAGTAGATGTGGTGCACGGGATTGGTTGCTCCGTGGCATGTGGGATCTTCCCGGACCAGGGCTCTAACCCGTGTCCCCTGCATCGGCAGGCGGATTCTTAACCACTGCGTCACCAGGGAAGTTCAGATGGCACTTCTTCAATATAGGCTTTCACGAAGAGCAGACAGTTGCTGATGTAAGTTAATCTATCCTTTCCATATTGATGTAGTTGCTCCCCACCCAAACTTGCCTACACCAGAGGATGAACCACTTTCAGACTTGTTCTTTTACCAGCCCAAGTTCCCTGGCCCCTGTTACAGAGGATTCTCCTGCAGGAATTAATTTTTCTTTTCTCCTATTGAACAGTTGAGATGCTTTCAGTTTTGGACTATTAGGAATAATGCTGCTGAGAACATTCTTGTATGTGATACTCTTGCCACACATACGCAAGCACAGCTGTTGGGGATTTACCCAGGAATAGAACTGCTCAGGCACAGGATAGCGTACACTCCATTTTATTACATAATTGCCAAAGGAAATGGTCGCACCAATTTACACTTTCCCTAGCAGTGTCTGACAGCTTCCTTTGTTCCACATTCTCGCTACAACTTGGTAATATCAGTCGTTTTGACTAGCCATTCTGGTAGATACATAGTGGTATCTCATGATTTTAATTTGCATTTCCCTGATTATTACTGAAGTTGCCAGCATCTTCTCATATTTTTACTGGTCATTTGAATACTCTCTTTTGTGAAATAAATACCCATTTAAATCTATTGCCCATAATGGTTGTCTTTTTCTTATTGATTTGTAAGCAACCTCAATATATTCTACAATCAATCCCTTTATCAGCTGTGTATGTCACAGGTAATGTTTCTACATTCCATTAGTTCATTTGACTGTGTTCAAGAAGGAGACTGGCCTGTAATTTTTCTTTCTCATAGTATCCTTGTCAGGTCTGGGTATCAAGGTTATGCTGGTCTCTTAAATCATGTTGGGTGTGTTCTCTTTTGTCCTGTTCTCTAAAAGAGCGTATGTGATAGTGATAGTATTCCCTTCTTAAATGATCGGTAGAATTCACTACTAAGGCCATCAAGGCCCAAATTTTCCTTATGGGATGTTTTAAATAACAAATTTAACATTTTCAATATCTGCAGAACTATTCTGTTTCTTATATCAAATTTATTCTCTTTTCCATGGAATTTGTAAATTTTACCTGAATTTTAAAATATATTTGCATAAAGTTGTTCATTATATTCTCATATATTTAATGTCTGGAAGTTATGATTTTAATGATGTTTCCTTTTTCACTTCTGAAATTGATTATTTTTGACGTCACTTTCTTAATCTGTGTCAGCAGGCAGTTATCAGTTGTATTAGTTTCAACAAAGAAGCAATTTTGGGCTTATTGATTTTCTGTATTTTATATTTGCTTTCTATTTCATTAATTTCTGTTCTTATTTTTATTTTTTACTTTAATTTGATATTCTTTTCTAGCTTCTTGAGAAGAATGGTTAGCTCATTGGTTTTCAGACATCCCCATTGCATTTAAAACTACAAATTTCCTTTTAAGCATAATTTTAGCTGTATATCACAGATTCTAATATGTAAGTTTAATTATTCTGTTCAAAATATTTTCTAATTTCTATTATGATTTCTTCCATGACCCATGAGTTTTTTAGAAGTATACTGATTAATTTCCAAATATATGGCAATTTTATAAAAATCTCTTTATAATTGATTTCTAACTTAATTCCATGGTAGACTTAGAAGATACATTGCTTAATTTGAATCTTTTGAAAATTGTTGAGATTTGCTTCAGATCTCAGCATATAGTCAAATTTGTAAATATGCTGTGCATTTTTTGAAATAATGTACATTCTGCCATTGCTGAGTACAATACACTATGTATGTCTATAGGTGGTTTGCTAATTATGTTGTTAAATCCTTTATGTCCTTCTTGATTTTTGTCTATATATTTATCAGTAACTAAAAATGTTGTGTGAAAATTTCCCACCATGAATGTGAATGTGTCTATTTCTTCTTACATTTCTGTCAAATTTTGCTTTATTTACTTTGAGGCTGTATTCTTAGCTGCATACAATTTAGCTTTATTATATATTTCTGGTGAGTAAAACGCTTTATTTTATTAATCATGACCTTTATTGCAAAAGCTTTTTTAATTAAAAATATTTTATCTGACATTAATCTAGATGAAAGGTGGATATTACACCTTAGCTTTCTTTTGGTTAGTCTTTGTATTTCAACTTTTCTGCATCCTCATGATTTAGGTGTATCTTTTATGAACCTTATATAATATTTTTAATCTAGTCATATAAAATGTTATTAATTTTTAAAAATTTGATCATTTAGTCTATTTACATTTAATATAATTTCTGATGTATTTGGTTTAAAACTGTCATCTTACACTGTGTTCTCTATTTACTGCACCTGCTTTATCCTCCTCATTCTTGATTTTCTTAACTTGTTTGGATTGACCCAGTGTATGTTATTCCATTTTTTCCTACTATTAGCCTCAAAATTATAAGCCCTTTTACTATTCTTTTTAATGGCTACCTGTGAGATTACAACATGCATTCTTGACTTATTAGAATACAATGTTTATCAGTACTCTTCCCCTTCTCTTGGACAACGCAAGGACTCTAGAATACTCTAACTCCATTTACCTGCCTCCTGACATAGGTCTATAAGACATTTGTTTATTGTTTTACACAGCCAATATTCATTCAGATTTATTCATAAACATTCCTTTCTATTGCTCTTCCTTTCTTCCTGCTTCTCCCACCTTCCATCTGGGAACATTTTCATTCTGCCTAAAAAATATCCCTTGGTATTTTCTTAAGAAAAGGTATGCTGAGGATGAATCCTCTAAGTTTTTGTTCATCTGAAAATGTCTTCATTTCACTTGCATTCTTTAAGGATGAAAATAGAGTTTTAGGTTGGCGGTTATTTTCTTTCAGTACTTCATGTATATTTCTCCATTTTCTTCGGGATCGTATTATTTCTCATACAAAGTCACCCTACAGTCTAATTGTAATTTGAGGGTAATATGTCTTCCCTCCTCCCCGCCCCTGGCTGCTCTGAAGATTTTTCTACTTGTCATTTGTTTTCAGCGGTTTAACTGTGATATGCATAGGTGTGGTTTTCTTTTATTCAACCTCTTGGTAGTTTGTAGGACTTCTTGATCTGTGCCTTGATGTTTTTCCTCAGTGAGGTAAATTTCTTAGCCATTGTGTCTTTAATTATTAATTCTGCCACATCCCACATCCTCTCTGGGACTACAACTACTCATATCCTAGGCCTTTTCACTATATCCTCTATGTATTTTACCTTCTCCTTTGTATTTTTTGCCCTTTTATCCCTCTATGCTTCATTCTTGCTTATCTTTTGTTAGCTATATTCCTAAGTATGTTCAAATTTTCATTATTTAGTTTTTTGAGATAGTATTTAAAAATACAATTTATTTTTTGTATATTGAGCATTTATTCAACGACCTTGGTAAATTCATTTGTTAATTGTAATAGTTTGTCTAAAGATTCTTTGGGATTTTTCTATGAATGCAAACATGTGGTCTGTGAATTTGTTCCTCCCTTCCTAATGTTTTATTTCTTTTTTACGACTAGGACTGACTAGGAACTTAGTAAAATGTTGGATAGCAGTGGTAACAGGAAGCATTATTTTTTTTCCTGATCTCAGGGGAGAGTTTTCAATATTTCCTCATTAAGTGCTACATATGCTTTCTCTTTTTTGTAGGTAGCTTTTATTCCACTTAAGAGATTCCCATCTATTACTACTTTGGAACATGGTTGAATTTCATCAGATATTTTGGCTGCATCTATTGAAATAATCAGATATTTCCCCCTTTATTCTGTACTGAATTACATTGATTTTCAAATATCTAAATAAATTTACATTCCTGGGAAATAAACAATTTGGTCATATACAAGTACAATATGCTTTTTGTGTGTTGACAGATTCAATTTGATAATATTTTACTTAGGATTTTCACATCTATGTTCATAAGAGAAGTTGGCTTATCATTTTCCTTTCTTGCATCATTCTTTTCAGGATTTTTGTTTGATTCTTTCAGACATCTGAGGGCACAAGCATTCTCAAATCACCTTAATACAATTACAGGACTAGAGATAATTCCAAATTGGCTGAAGTTCCTGAGGGCACCAGACTATTTACTCCCTGTTTGCCCTTATTCCCCTCTGGATGTCAACCCAAAACATGGATTTACCCACCACCCTTACTTTGGCAGGACTTAAGACTTCAAATTTTGTTTTCCTCAACTCTGGAAGCTTTAAAAAGTGTTCTTTAGCTCTCAGCCTTTTAGCTGTCTTTTCTAGAATTTGCAAAGCTCCCTAAGGAAAAGCAGCTCCAAAAGAATCATGTTAACGTCTCTAGATTCCCCTCTTTTCGTGGGATTATGGCCTGGTGATTTTTCATTGCCTTGAGTCTCCAATGTCTTGAAGCAGATTGATAAAAATATTTTGTTCAGCGCTCCAATTTGGCCTTAGCAAAAGGTTGACCCAATTTCTTTGCACACCATCACTGAATTCAGATGCTCCTGGCTGCTTTTAAGTAGTGCAGTGATTGCATAAAATAAGGTCTGAAATTCACGGGTGGTTACCAAAACGTTCACTTTACAAAGAAAGAGCTGCTTGTCTCCTGCATAATGCAAAGGGTAGTAGATTCAAAGCAAAGTTTGAAAAAAAATACAACGTGCCATTGATGATATGGCTGAATAAGAATTTAAGTTATCTGTTGAATGATGTTATTCAGGATGAAATAGTTCTCTTAACAGAGAAATCAGGTTCTTTATCTCTGGAGAGGAATCAGGAAGTGTGTTCATAGTGCCTAGTGACACCACTGAAAATTTTAGAATTTTTTAAAAATAGAGAAAAACATTAGATTGACACTTATGTAGGAAAAATACAACTAAGATGGGGAACTATTGAACAATTAATTTAGTGCCATTAAAAATATCATTAAAATAATCAACCCCTTAACTAGTTCCACAGTCATGACTCAAAATGTCCACATCGGCCTAGTGGGCACTGGCTGTCAACCCTTTATTTTGTAGAAAAAATAGTTAATGGCTCAGACTCAGAGTAGTAAGTCACATCCACCACTACACCCCCAGACAGGAAAGATTAGAAAATAAATATGACAAATGCCCATGTTCAACAACTTGCCCTTTTGTTTGTATTTAGTTTTATTTTCACATCTTCAAACAGGTGTTTCCTTTTCCTAAGATGTTATCTAAAAAGAGGAGCTAACAGTCTGTGCAAATGGGAAGTGTTAAAATAAGCTTCAGATAAATGGCTCGGGAAGACTCCCTCCTCGATGATCTATAATGCATGCCACTTCTCCTCCATTCCCGCAGAGGAGCAAAGGGAGGCCAATGCTGAGTAATAAATATATTCACAGATAACATCACCAAATCCTTAACAATCTCAAGAGTGAAAAATGAGGCTTTAAAACAACATTATGAACAACACAAGAAATACTGAAGTAAAGCAAATAATATCTTGGAAGGGGGAAATGCAATGGCTGAATTCCCAATATTACAGCATGTTGTTACAATAAAAATATTTGAATTTCCATAGAGCTTAATGCTGTGGGATGAAAGAATCTGCTCCAAGCAGTGACCAACAGAGAAAAATAATATCTTAGAAGGTAACTGGAGAACAGATGCCTTAATCTATTCTATCCATGCCTTATCATCAATGTCAGTGAATATTTAGTGAGATCCCAGAAAGCATTTAGCCATGTCTGAAAACACGTGCAGTAAAAATCAGAGAAGATGCAGTCCTTTCCCCCTAGGACATTTCATTCAAAAATATGCCTTTCTATAGGCAGATATCACTTTTATTTTTCTTTCTCCAGAACAGGGATTCTTAGCATCCACACCCCAAGTGAGGATTAAATTGATGGGATTTAAGTGTGTCTTTGCAGAAATGGAGAAGGAACCAAGCGTGATGACTATGTACAAAAATGTTCCCACTATAGGGAATTTAAGGAATCATGAACTGTAGAAGAACTAGATGCAGCCAGGGATCATGAAATCAAATGTTAGGGATGCAGGCCAGAATCACATCCATGTAAAGATAGGCTCTCTCCCTTTCTGCCTAAAGTATGAGGCCCTCTCCGTTTGTGTCTTGTTTTTATAGACCCAAGAGTTCAGAGAAATATTTCTCTACTTTAACAAAATCTACTGGCAAATCTGATGATAAATGCTAACCAATCCCTGGTAGCAGCGTAGTACACAGAACAGAACGGCAGGAGTGGATCCAAATTTAGCAAAATCTAAAACTTACACAATTGTGGTGGCCTCTTTAAGAAAAAAACACAAAACTATGAATGCAATGTTAGGTCAAGGGCCTTGGAGCAGCAGGGCCCTGACCTTGAGCTTCCTTATCTTTGCAATACATGCACCTCTCTTCTGTGTCTCAAGGGGACAGCCTCTCCTCAACCCCAGCTGACTATTATCCTTAGGAAAACTGGCCAGAGTGGTCAGATCCTCTGGTATTTTAAGAATAGCCAGAAATATGGATGTATATGGGAAATTTCCCCCATTTGAAAATATTGACAAGAAATTCAAATTAAAAAAAAAAAACTCTTCATAAGACTCGGCTTTTGGTCATCACTTTGGCACATCTGGCAAGTTGAGCCAATATGCAGTCATCGAGGTCTAGAAAGGTGGTTGCCCAAATGACTCTGCACCTCTCAGCTGTTCGCCCGTGGTGGGTGCTGACTCAAATGCCTTGATCTTAGATGATGATTTGGGGTGAGGAGCTTGAGAAGAGGGTGCAAACATAAAGAAAATGTTGGAACATTGTGGCAGAAGGAGATGACAGCTTGAAGGTGGGAGGAGAAAGAAAAACTACTTCCAGACCTCTTTCTTTGGAAATAAATTAAATTATGGCACCTCACACAGTGATTTGATAGCTGGGGGTACATGGAAGACTTTAGGGCAGCCTTTCAGAAAATGTGGTCCACAGACCACCTGATCTAGACTACCTGGTATGCTTGGAAGAAGGTAGTTACCTGAGCCCAACCCCAGAGAGTCGTGTGCAAGTCTCTGCAAGTGGGCCTCAAGAATGTTCACTTTAACCAGTACCAGGTGATTCTGGGGCAAAATGACATTTGAGAAACTGGAGAGATGCTTTTTTTTTTTTTTAATCTAGACAAGCGCTGCCTATGGCGATGGATGCATGGGAAGCTTCCAGACTTCCAGTTACCAGACTTGATACTTTTGGAAAGTATCAGTAAGTCAGTTCCCAATCTTTTATTGCCTTCTTTGTGGCCTGAATACTTCTAGTTCTGAACCTGGATAGCTCTCCAAGCTGCCAAACAGAATGAGCCACTGACACTTTCAGAAATCCATGTAAGCTAAACAAGCCATGTCCCTGAAGATCTGGCCCTCTGACTTCCTCCCTGACATCCTTGCTGACACATCACAACCTCAGCTTCCCTGGTGGCGCAGTGGTTAAGAATCCGCCTGCCAATGCAGGGGACACGGGTTCAAGCCCTGGTCCGGGAAGTTCCCACACGCCACGGAGCAATGAAGCCCGTGTGCCACAACTACTGAGTCCTCGTGCCCCAACTACTGAAGCCTGCGTGCCTAGAGCCCGTGCTCCACAACAAGAGAAGCCACCGCAATGAGAAGCCCAGGCACCGCTACGAAGAGTAGCCCCCGCTCACCGCAACTGGAGAAAGCACGCACGCAGCAAGGAAGACTCAACGCAGCCAAAAATAAATAAATAAAATAAAATAAATTAATTTAAAAAAACCTCAGCTGTATTGTGTTGACACTTCATCACAACCTCAGCTGTATGGTGTTGACACTTAGCAGGTGAAGTGTCCTGAGCACCCAAGGTCTGCTATATATAAATTGCAAAATGCTTACCAAGACAGTGTCAATCCCAGGGCCTTCTTATTAACACATTCTTGATTAGACTAACTTTGTAAGTCTTGTGTGAAAGAAAAGTCCCCAGGTGTATCTGTGCTGCTGTAAAAGTGTGCACATCCATGTCGCAAACAAACTGAGGAAACCACCTTCTCATAATACCTCAACTGTGCTGCCGTGTGTGCCTGAACTTAGAGCCCATTGGTCTGCACTTCTCTGCTTAACATGAATAGCTTGACATCATCTCTATCTATACTGGTTTTTTTTTCTCTATCATAATTTTAACTCCTTAAGAGTAGGGAACACATTTTATTTAACAAGTCAATATCAACCAATTGGGAACAAAAGGAAGGTGTGATTAAGGTCTGTTGAGAAGGGAAGATAATGTGAGATACTGGGGACCTGAAAGGCCAGATTACAACCTGACAAAGGCAGACACAGGGGAGGAGACCGTCTGGTTTATTAGGGCTCTTTACATAATCTGAGCCTGAGAAAAGACAGAGCCCACATACAAAGATAATCTGCATGGCCGTCCAGTATTGGCAGACTTCAATCTTAAATTTTTTTCCTACCCTTACCATAGCTCACTGTGTTCTCCTCACCATCTGTGTTATCTTTTCTCTGGACTCATCTATTAGCCCTTTTTGGTTAATGGGTATCTCTGTTCTTAGCTTTAGTTCTACACTCCTGTTTTCCACCTCCCCTGGATAATTAGGAGGAACTTGCAGGTAATACCTCCTAGCTCAACTTGCTCCCAATGGCCATCACTCCTGTACCCTGTCAAGTCATGAGCAGGGCCCAGATGGATGGGTAGGAAGTATTTAAAGGAAACTGGGAAGGGAACAGGGAGAAGAGAAGGATATATCATAGTTTAAGGTCCACCATAACCACATTTATATCTCAGTCAAGAAATAATAAGAATACCATATTACATTTGGGTATCATTTCCCATATGGTAAAAAATGACTGGTTTTGATATCCTGTGTTTTGATTAGCATTTTGAATAAGTGATGCTCCATGGTCATAGTTTTCAAACTGGCCAAGAAGCTACTGAAATGGTGCCAGCTCTCTGGTTCTCATTACAGAAGTAAAGAAAATACACAGTCAATTCAGACTTTTTAAATAGACCATCCTTGGCTTACTATTATCTTTTCCAAAAAAATTCATTAAAAAAAAACCTATTGGGATTGACATATATACACTAATATGTATAAAATAGATAACTAATAAGAACCTGCTGTATAGTACAGGAAACTCCACTTCGCTGTACAGTAGAAACTAACACAACATTGTAAAACAACTATACCCCGCAAAAAAAAAACACCCAAATATTTATTTTTACTTGCCATCTTTTCTCCAGCTCTTTGCCACTGCCTAGACTGATGTCAAGTGACTATTGTCACAGTTTCCTGACTGATGTTCTCTGTCCAGTATAGTCTGCCTTCAATCCACCCGCTCCAATAACACCAGAGTGAACTTCTAAAACTCTGACCTGATCAAGTTGTTATATTCCATATTTCCCCCTTGCCTAGTGGTTTGAAAAGTATTGTACTATATCTCTTAAACAAATTGATTAAAACCTCTTTCTGAGAAAACTTTAGGTTCTTATGGCATTATTAGTGAATTAGCCCAAAGTTACATAAATTCTCCAGAAAATTCATTTAAAGGGGGGAACATTTCCCAACCAGTATTATGATGCTGGAATGACCTAGATATAGAAACCTGACAAGATCTTTTCAACAAAGGAAAATCACAGGTCCATCTGTCTCATGAACATAGATGAAAAAAATTCTTTACAAATTAGCAAACCAAATCTAGCTACAAATAAAAAGGATAATACAAGACAACTAAGTTGAGTTTACTCCAGGAATGCAAGGTTGGTTTAACACTTTAAAAAAATCAATCAATTAACCATTTTAAAAGACCAAAAAAAGAAAAATCGTATGATCACTTAAATGAATACAGAAAAAGTTTTAACATTCCTTTATGGTAATAAATTGTTAGTAATAAGAAATTATTAGCAAACTATGAATAGGAGACAACTTTCTGATCTGATAAACTATATCTACAAATATGGAGCAAATATCATGCTTAATGGGGATATATTAAATGTGTTTTCCTAGAGATCAAGAATGAGACAATAATTTCAGCTGTCACTAACTACACTTATTCAATATTTTATTCTAGGTACTACTGGCCAGTACAAAAGACAACAATAAAAGGTAATAAAGATTGGAAAGTAAGAAATAAAATTTTATTTACATATGACATTATCATATATCTAGAAAACAAAAAAGAATTTTCAGATAAATTAACATTTATTGGAATTAATAAGTGAATTTAGAAATATGGGTGGTGTAAAGCTAATCAACTGTAGTTTTATATGCCAGCAACAGTGAAATTCTAAAATGAAAACAGATACCATGTTCACTAATACCAAAGACCATCAAATGTATAAGAATAAATCTAATGAAAGTTGTAGACAAACCTCCAAATAAAGCTATAAACACTGTTGAGAGAAATTAAAGAAGACTTAAATAAATGGAGAGATATAACATATTTACCAAAAGAAGCCATTAAGAGAGAGAAAAGCCAAGCCACAGAAGTGGAAGAAGTTTTGAAGTTCAGATATTCAAGAAAGGACATAGTCAGAAAATGTAAAGTTATTTTGTGAATAAATACAAAAAGGTTGTGAAACACAACTTCAAAATATGAGCAAAAGACTTGAATGAACACATCACCTATGAAAATGTCCAAATGGCACATAAGCTTTTGAAAAGGTGCTCAACCTTGGTATTTGTTAAATAAATGAAAATATAATTAGATAGCACTAAAATTCAAAGAATGGCAAACATTTAAAAGAGTAAAAATAAACATGTTGGTGAGATTCCATAGCAATTTGAACTCATACAGACTGCTGGTAAACTGGTACTACCACTTTTGAAAACTGGCAATCTCCATATGCATACCCTATGACCCATCAATTCTACTCCTCAGTATATAGCAGACAGAAATGCACACATATGTACATGAAAAACCTGTACAAGGATCTTCTTAGCAATATCATTTATAATACCCCAAACTGGAAAACAGCTCAATTTATCAAGAATAGCATAAATTAATAAGTTGAGATCTATTCATACCTCAATCTCAAATACCTGAATCTCACAAACATAATTTTGAGACTAGGAGGCCAAACATTAAAAAAAGAAAACAAAAAACCCACACACTATATATTCTCATTTACATAAAGTTTCAGAGGCAATACTAATATGTTGATAGATCAGAACAGTGGTGACCTGGGGGAGGAGCATACAGGGGATTTTGTATTGAAAGTATTCTGTTTCTTGGCCTGAATGATGGTTAAATGGATGTGATCGCTTTCACAAACTGCATCAAGCTGTATGCTTATGCTTTTTTACATGTTAATTTGTTTTAGTTTGGGCTCCATAGACTGGGTGACTTAAGCAACACACATTTACTTCTCACAATTCTAGAGGCTGGGAAATCCAAGATCAAGGCTTTGGAGATTGGTGTCTGATGAGAGCTCACTTCCTAGTTCATTAAGGGCATCTTCTCACTATATCCTCACGTGGTAGAAGAATCCAGAATGCTCTCTGGGGTCTCTTTTATAAAGGCACTAATCCCATTCATGCGGGCTCCATCCTCATGACCTAATCAACTCTGAAGGCCCCCACCTCCTAACACAATCACATTGAGAATTAGGTCTCAATCAATGAATGACGGTGGGGAGAGCGGGAGGGACACAAACGTTCAATCTATAACATCATTAAACTTTATGAAAAAGAAAAATATCACTTCTTTCAAAGTGACCTCATTTGACTCCCTAGAGGTAATTGATGGCTTTAGCAAATGCAGTGGGTGGAGACAAGGGGAGAGAAGCCAGACTGAAGTAGGTTACAGAGTGAATGAAGAGTGCAAAACTGGAGAGAAGGTATGTAGATAACTCTCAAGAATTTTTATAATGGATGAAAATAGAAAAATAAGGCAGAAATACCAATGGTCGGGACTTTTCTGGTGGTCCAGTGGCTAAGACTCCGTGCTCCCAATGCAGGGGGCCTGGGTTCGATTTCTGATCAGGGAACTAGATCCCACACGCCGCAACTAAAAGAGCCCACATGCCGCAACTAAGATCCCGCACGCGGCAACGAAGATCCCTTTGTGCAGCAACTAAGACCCGACGCAGTCATATAAATTTTAAAAATAAATAAATATTTTTTAAAAGAAGAAATACAGGTGGTCAAGGAGAGCTTGTTGCCATGATTATTTGGTTTTGTTCTTTAAGGTGGGAGATTAAATTAGAATCTGTTTGCTGACTCTTCCAGCTGCATCACACATTCCATATTGGAGAAAGGGCAGCCTTGGGTAGCAAGGGTGCAATAGGGCAGAGGATGCAGAGGAAGCACAGAGAATTGTGGGAATGAAAGGGATGCAGAAAACAGAGGGCTGGTAGGGATGCCTTTTCAGCAGCCTCAGAGCTTTACAGGAAAGGAAAGTCTGGTTGGAACAGCTTCTTATGAGGGTTTTAGTTTCAATAACCTATTACGTTTCCTTATCTTTTATTCCACAATAGAAGTTTTGCGCCAAGGTTATTTAAAGACAAACCAAAGACAGAGCCAGAGGCCTGGGGCATAATTTTTTTTTAAATGGCATTTCCCTTGTGATTCGGAAATCACGTAAAACGTGATTGGAGCCTCTACCCACCCCCATACCTACCAAATAAATTGAATCACTCTCTAGGGGTGAGGCCTAGGTATCTGTATTTTTTTGATTCTCCAGATTATTCTAATGTTCAGCCAGGTCTGAGAAACATGGGGTTAGGGGATATATTTCATATTGTTCTTTATCTTTTGTTGAGATATCTACTCACAAGTTCTCGGATACTGAGAACCAGGGGCATTTCACTGGTTACAAAGGCCCATTTACTAGGCTATAAGGACTCCAAGAACATAACATTCTAGGCATTTTAAAATGGTAAAAGCCAAGTGTGTGTGCGTATATTTACAATAATTATCCTGTGGTGATCTTTTGTGATTTATGAAGCACATTCATCAACAGGGTCTCACCCAGTCATCAGGGATCCTTAGTGGAGAAGTCTTATTATTGATGTCCTCGTTTTACAGATGAGAACAGTGAGCCTCTCTGAGGACTAATGAGATCACCCTGCACAGTTGCATTGGTTGGGCCCTGCACAAGTGCTCCCAGGCAAAGGCACAGTGGGGCTGAGACGGAGCCTGTGCACTGCTCTCAAGTGCCTGCACAGAGCTCTACCTGCCCGGAGCAATGTTGGGTTTTTCTAATTCACACAAAGGCATTGTCTGTGCCGGTAGCAGCCCCCAAAAGTTGGAGGACAGAACACAAGAGCCTGAAATTCTTTCCCCATCACCCTCTACTATGATGTCTGCCACCGAGCCCCACCCCTTGGATGCCTCATGGTGCTCAGCACTGAAGGACAGGAGCTTGTGTGCACCCTGGCTGGCAGGGTCTTCTTTGCCCCCCCCCACCCCGCCCCAGTCACAGTCAAGGTCAAGGAGCAGCCTGAGGCAGTGTGGTCCTGGTCGGGAACACTGGTCCAAGAGTCAAAGGCTCTGGGCATGCTCCCAGGGCCACCACAGACCAGGAGACTGAAAAACATGTTTAATTTCTCTGGGCTTCCATTTCCCCAGCTGCCTCACCTCTATGTCTAACAATCTGTATTTTTTAAAACTTATTATTAGCTTCCTAAAACTATGTCCATTGAATCCCAAGTCTTTACAAGAAGAAACAGTGAGAAAGTGACTGCCGGTCCTACTTTAAGGAGGCATTCAGATCTGTTAGTGAAATGCTTTGTCTCCACTTTGCTAAAGTAAGAAATTCATCTAATTTCAGTGTCCCCAGAGGTGATATATATAGAATCTAAATAAAGGTTAAGCTCAAACTGACAGTGGTATCTTTTTCTTTCTTTCTTTCCATTTTTTTTTAATTGTGGAAGCCAACCTAATTAAACACAGAGTATGGCATCTATAGTTTATGTATTCAGAGTTATGGAACCTACCCTTTAAAATCTTAAAGTCATGAAAATGGATTTTTCTTTTCCTCCTTCCTCTTTACCCACTTTGGGGTAGTGGCATGCATGTTCCCAGCATGGTTTCTCTCTCTCCCTCTCGTTCTACAGAGAGGTCACAATGTTGTCTCTGACATAATGTTCTTCCATAGTCACCCAATATTGAAAAAATCCACGAGCACAAGACTGTGCCGAGCCTTGGCCCCAGGGCTGGGATGATTCAGAAGGACTGAGGCTGGCTGTCCTCGGATCTCCTAACAGGAAGCACAAGTGTGAGCAGAGAAAGATGCTGGCTCAAGACCACATTCCAGTGAAGGTGACTTTAAAAGCAAGGATATTTAACCAGGTATCTCGCCTTTCACCATGGGAAAACTGGGTAGCACAATGCAATCCTGTTTCCTGGAAGATTTGCTGATGGTGACTTGACACGAGTTATAAATGCACAGAGGCACAGTACTTAAAAAATAAAATTGTTTCTTTTGATACGCCTAAATCTTAAGCCTCTAAGCACTCTCACTTTCAATGCCCCTCTCCATTATGATGCTAATAATGCCACCAAGTTAAAAATGACTCCAAACTGGCACATCTGCTTTGGAAAGCAGTCTGGGCGCTCATCAAAAGGTTAAACATAGAATTATCCTATGATGCGGCAATTCTATTCTTAGGTGTCTACCCAAGAGAAAGGAAAACATATGTCCACGTAAAACTTGTACACAGATGTTCCAGCAGCACTATTATTTTGGCTACTATTATAATGGCCCAAAAATAGAAACAACCCAGACATTCATCAACTGATGACTAGGTAAATAAAATGTGGTGTGTCTATACAACGGAGTATTATTTAGCAATAAAAAGGGATGGATTACTAATACATGCTATAACATGAATGAACCTTGAAAACATTCTGCCAAGTAAAAGAAGCCCATCACAAAAGACCACATACTATATGATTCTATTTATATTAAGTGTCCAGGATAGACAAATCTATAGAAACAGAAAGTAGATTTAGCGGTTTCCTAGGGCTGGGGGAGGGGGATAAGGGAGAGAGAAGGGGAATGACTGCCAATGGGTAAGGGTTTTTGGGGGGCTGATTAAAATGTTCTAAAATTGATTGTGGTTGCATAGCTCTGTGAATATACTAACAGCCACTGAATTGTACATTTTAAATGGGTGAATTGAATGGTATGGGAATTATATCTTAAGATGTTATTTGTAAAGTGACTCTACAGAAGCAAACCGATAGTGGAAGCGAGAAGGAATCTCCGATCCAACCTGAGTGCCCAATCGTTCATTTGAACAAGCACTATCATTGACTAATGCACCAGGTCTTTATAAACTTGCATGTGTGCTACCAGAAATGCAGGCAGGGGCATCTAAGATGGTATGGAATCATCTGAAAACATCCAGCCTAATCTCTGCCTCAGCGCAAGATCCTGACTAAACCCAGGAACAGAAATAAGGCTCCCCAGCCCCGTATCAATACGTTATGAAAGAAGATCAAAAATACGTTATGAAAGAAGATCAAATCTTATAGTCAGGAGCCTCTCTTTGCAAAATTGTGTGGTGGCTGAGACGTGTATTGTACCTGAATATCACAGAGGTAGACTACAGAGAATTTTCAAATGATAGGATATTGAGAATGAGGGGAAATAAAGAGACAAATATAAATCTGGAATTGCATGCCCAGGGGCTGGAGAGGAGAGTTGCTATTAGCAGGAATACAAAGTGACCACAGCTCTGTGCAGAAGCTGAGAGCTACCACAGTGAGGGGTAAGATTGATTTTGGGGTGCTTCAGGACAGCCAGGCAGTGGCCTCTAGCAGGCAGTTAGACATGCAAGGGTGAAGGCAGAGCTAAAGGCCAGAATTCAGTTGTTGAGGATAAGCCTCCATTCACTTATTTATTTGTCCAGCCATTCACCTACTCAGTCCCTCGTCGAATGAATATTTATTGAGTCCTAAGCTCAATACTGTGCTAGTTCTGGGGAGACAGAGATAAGAACAACACAGCTCTGCCCTCTGGGATCTTACAGCCTCACGGTCCAAGAGGGTGACAGCAGTCCTTGTATTTGAGGCAACAAATAAGCAAGAAAATTATCTCCATTCCTTACAAATGAAAAAATAAAGGCTTAAGGGACTTATTCCAGGTCTCTCAGTGGGTGGCAGAGCCGGACTAGAATCCAGATCTTCTGACTCTTTGTCTGATATCATTCTTTTTTATTTTTTCAGTAAAAATGAAATTTATTTATATTTATAATCATGAGGTACCTATAATGTTGTGGTATACACTTTAAAAAAAAGTTATCTTGTTATAATCACTTTTATGAAAAAAATTTAAAAGGCTATGTATAACATGTACACATATGAAAGGGTAGAGAATAAAAAAATCAGTTTTACTCTAAAATTTTTTAGCCCACTTAAAAGACATAAACACTAATCTATTTTCTTATATATCCTTCCACATATAACCCTTACATACCTTACATATATATTCATATGCATGTATACATGTGTGTGCATGAATGCATGTATCATATTTAAGCAGTAATTTTAAATGAAAGATCATTTGTATTTTTACAAACCAATGCTTTAGAGACACATCATATATATATATATGATTATAGCTAAGTACTAACAAGAGAAGAAAATTCTTACTCCGAGAAAAGGTACCTTTAAAAAAAAAACTAAATCTAACCGTATATGCCAAATACTGAATTATCCTCCCCTGAATATTCACTATCACTACTTCTATTCAACTGGAGGAACTACACAGTACAACGAGAAAAAGAATTAAAAGTACAAAGATTTGGACCCAAAGAGTAAAGCTGTCATTATTACAAGATGGCATCATTGCACACATAGAAGATCTAAAATGCTCTAGAAAAAAAGCATGAGTATTGATTAATAAGTTTAGCAAAATTCTTGGGTACAAGGTCAATGTATAAAAATGAATTGAATCCTCTATGTGGTTGGCAAACTTTCTTTAAGGACAAGACAGTAAATAACTTAAAGACTTCGTGCACAACATGATCTGTCACAACTACTCAATTCTGCCACTGTAGCGTTCCTTTGGTTCGGGCTCCACACACTGCTCCATACATAAGTCTCTGCTGCCTTAAATTGTGGTACTATTGTGGTACTGTGTTCCATTCACATGTCTCAAAAGTTTCCTGTCCCTACCTATTTTTGACGTCAACCAGTTTTGTTTGTCTCACAATATAAGTCAATCTGCAATGTACTTTTAGATATCCATTAATATTTCTAGCCAATTGATAGTACCTTTACCCACTTACTGGATTTAATAATTTAGTGGGGTTTTTCCCCTTGGTTTCACATACATTTATTTCAATAGATGGCAGGGATTCTAAGCAGGTGGGATTGAACCGTCATTTTGAAACCATTAGTCCGGCCCATCAATTAATTACTCATTAAGAAAAACACTTATGTTTATTTTCAGCAAAGAGAAATATGGTACGACAGCCTTATTATCATAGGCTGAACAGCAAAGAGCAAATCCACTTGGCATCCAGCTCCTGCCCGATTTTACAAGCATATTTTGAGAAATTGATCTAATAATCCCTACAGGGAACAAGAATATCAACGCAGTTTTAAATACTACCATTGCTGAAACATTTGTAGGAAACTGAGTGTAGAAGGTACAATCAGCTAAGACTTTGTTTGCCACACTCCATGACACAGAGACACTAGCTCTTTCACATGTGTATATTTTAGTGCCACGGTCATCTCAGAGAAGAAAGTAGGTCGTACAGAGCAGGTTCTCCCTAATTTCTATCTTTATGTAGTGACTTAATAAAATAGCAGCAGAAAGTGTGCTAAGCATGCTAATAAACTCAAAGCTCCATCTTCCTTAAAAGAATGACATTGAAACAGTAACAGAAATCTGTTAATAGGAAACATGGACAATTTGGGTTACCATTGTCTGATATCATTCTATGGCCACTTGAAAACCAACAGTCAGAAAAAGGGAAAATCCCAGTGCCCACAGCCCTGCAGCATTGCACTACAGACAGGTAACTTGTTAGGAAGCACATGAAAGGTGGCGGCAGCATTTACCAGCATGTCGTCTCTGTGACACCTGGACAAGGCTATCTTGGCAGGAGCAAGGGCAACCAGGTCGCCCGGATGCACTTGACTACTCAGTTGCTCTGACCCAGTGTGTACCCCTGGAGGTGGGCTTGGAACAGCTGCTTGATATTTAAGTCCCACGACTCTACAGAGCTAGCTAGACAGGAATCTACTATCAAACAACCCAACACGATGGTATAGACACTGTTCACTGGCTTGTCTAATCTCTCACCATCCTCCTCCCTGGCCCTGTTCTGGCCAATGGGATGTAAATGGAAGTCAGCTACGGGGAATCCTAGAAAAGCTTTCGGGTTTGGGGTGCAAGTTCTGCCTACTTTCCTCTTCCCCCTTTCTCCTTTGAATCTTGCAACCATGAAGGAAAGGCCAGGACAATTACAGCACCACTGCCCGCCCTGATATCACTGAACCACTGGACCAATGCCAGCAGACAAGTGCCTCCACACTGCCTTTTATTGAGAAAATAACCCCCTGCTGTTTTAAACCACCACAGACAAATTCTATTACTGTAGAAGGCATTCTTGATTGATACAGTGTGTGATGTTTGGAAACAGACATATTCAAATCCTGACTAGTTGGAAAGTGATTAACCTGACTTCCTAAGCCTCAGTTTTCTCATCTGTGAAACGTGAAAGCTAAAGTAAGGTAATTATAAAGGTTCCTAGTATACTGCTTGACACATAGTATTAGTTCCCTTCCCTTAAGAATCCTGAATTTGTTATTTTGATAATTTCATTCAAGCAAGATAATATTGAATAATACTGAAGCAGCTAATAAGCATTTCTTGAATACTTTCTATTGGTTTAGATACCATGCTAAATATTCCAAATGCTAAAAAATAATGACAAAGATGTGATTCTTCTCTTGAGATGTTTGGCTTCTAGTAGAGGTTATAGAAGTTTAAAAAAAAAGATTCTGTAACTAGGGAGTGGAATTAAAACAATTTAAGGGGAAAAAAATCCCATTATAAGTTTCAAATAAGAGTTACTTATTTCACTGTAAAAAAAATAGCGTTTTTCATACCGACAAGTTATATGCATTCAAATTATTTACCTCCAAATCCAGTTACTGAAATTCAAAGTAAAGATTTCTTTCATTCACAGAAGCAAACTCCATTTATCATTTTGAGAGTATTATACCATAATAGTTAGAGTGTAGGCTCTGGTATCAGACTGCCTGGGTTGAAATCCCAGCTCTAATTCTTAGTAGGTAATATGTCCTTGGCTGAGTCATTTAACCATTTCAGGACCCCAGGCTCCCCACCTGTAGAATGGGGATAATTATGCTACCTTACCCCATAGGATCATTATAAAGATTAAATGAATTTTGAATAGTACCTGATTCCCAGTAAGCACTATATATAGTCCCATTAAATAATAGCTATATTCCAGGATAAAACTGCAGTTTATATACTTATTTCCAAACATATCTCAGATACTTGAGGGTTTCATTCTCTCCTGAACTCTATAAAAATATGGAAGTAGCTTTCCAAAGGTTTGAGGACTTGGTATTCCCCTATTTCTGGTTGAATTATTTTCCCTGCCCTAGGTCCCTAGAGTCAAAAGGGCTAAGCCAGGAGCTGTTGGCTGAGTGCTGACGGTTGCTGAGGCACTTGAGAAAATATGAAAAAAACCCAAACAAACCCAGGACTTCCCAGTGACAGGAAAGCCAGAGGGGGGATGCCACTGTCCTGCCAGAGCCAGCTCTGCACAGGGGCTGAGGAGGACCTTGCACCTGATCCAGGCTCCGAGGTAGGCGAGCTCTGGGCTTGGTTGGCTCTCCATCTGTTCCCAAACCACAGGTGGCTCTAGGTCTCCTCATCTCTCCTCTCCATGGTGCCTTTGTGCACCTGTCTCAAGGTGACCTCAACGTTGAAACTGCTGTCAGACAGAAGCCCCATCCCCTTGCCCCTGCTCTTCAGCCCCTCGGAAGCACTCTGCAGTCATGCCCATCACCCCTGTCAGGGGGCAGCCTGAACACATCCCTCAGACCTCTCAAGCTAGGACGGTCTGACTTAGGAAAACAGAGATAAGCAATTAAAGATAGTTTTTGGTGATTCTACCATGAAAATGAGACAAAATGGTAAAAGTCAATTTTTTAAAAAAAGTCTGTTCTAATGTTGAGTCTAAGAAAATAGGCAAAAAATTTAATTTGCAAAGTCCCATCAATTGTCAAGATAACTGAATTAACAAACTGGATCAAATATTCTGATTGACTTAAGGTCCAAAAGAACAACATTTTGTACCACATATCCCTGTGCAATATCTCTGGAACAACGGAAGCTATTGGGGAAATTCATTTTCGAAGTGGAGATATAGAAAACCATTGTTTGATTAATAGAAACTTGATGGGAATAAAGGTTGCATATGCTGTGTGTTACTGCCCCCCAGCGTCCATTGCCATTATTGACACGTGTCTTTTATTTGGAAAGAACAGCTCCCTGGTGGTGCCTTCCTGACTTTTCTTTAATTTTGATGAAGATAGTTTGGTTTGTTCGATTTTCAATGAATACTCTCTTCATGGGTTGAAAATTTAGAATTCAGAATAGACAGCCTACAAATCAAGGGAAGACAAAACAAAACAAAACAAGACTGGGAGTGAGAATTGGGTGACCTAAGGGGTTGCTTTGAATATTAAGCCTCATTACAGTACTCCAAAATTAATGATATTTGAAAAAGAGGAAGTACCCGTAATTCCCAGTGGAAACTACTCAGGCAACTTTCTATAACAAATTGTCCTCCTCCCCCAGCCCCGTGGCCCTTGGCTATTTCTTTTTTTTTTTTTTAATATTTAATTAATTTATTTCTTTAGGCTGCGCCGGGTCTTAGTTGCAGCATGCGGGATCCTTAGTTGTGGCATGCAGACTCTTAGTTGAGGCGTATGGGCTTCTTAGTTGCAGCATGTGGACTCTTAGTTGTGGCATGGAGGATCTAGCTCCCCGACCAGGGATGAACCCCAGCGCCTTGCACTGGGAGCGTGGAGTCTTACCCACTGGACCACTAGGGAAGTCCTCTCTTGGCTATTTCTTAACATTTCTTCCCTGGGAGTTGACAGAGGTAGTTAACTGCCAGCCCATCAATTGGTCACCAGTTAGCACCTCTGGTAGGTCTGAGAGTGAGCATTTCATTCACCAACAGCATCTACTTCAAATAAAAATAACAGATGGAGCTAAATGAGATCTGGTTATTTCCTTAGATTCCTATGAATCCTACGTCAACTTTTTGTCACCACTTGCATTCCTAGGGTCCAGGCTAGGTTTAGAAGTATCTCACTTTTCTGCTCATGCCCCATCAACTATGTTGAGTCACCAAATACACTGAACAAGCCAACATCATTCTTTACTCTTTGAAAGCTCACAAGGCTGTAGAATGAATATAAAAGAAGTCTATATCTATGTGTATGTATGGATCAGTGGGAGTTTGCAATCATTAGGTGTATAAATACTATATTTGTTCTAATTTAAATTTAATCTTTTCTGAGCCCCTATTCTGTTAGGCTGGAGGGGATTTCAATCAGGCTTATTATTGGGGTTTCCTATAACCCCACTCCCATCCTCGGCTCAGAATTTTCTGAGGTAGACTTACGCAGAACAGAACATTGGAGAAGTGCCTACTGACCTCTGATCCACATTTGTGGTCACAGATAGGCTGTGAGAATGGATTAAAAAACCGAGTCATAAAGTTATTAGAAAATTTGCTTCACATTTCACAGCAAATCAATTATTGGAGAAATGCAAATCAAAACTACAATGAGGTACTACCTCACATGGGTCAGAATGGCCATCATCAAAAAGTCTACAACTAACAAAGGCTGGAGAGGGTGTGGAGAAAAGGGAATTCTCCTACACTGTCGGTGGGAATGTAAATTGGTGCAGCCACTATGGAGAACAGTATGGAGGTTCCTTTAAAAACTAAAAATAGAGCTACCATATGATTTAGCAATCCCACCCCTGGGCATATATCTGGAAAAGATGAAAACTCTAATTAGAAAAGATACATGAAGCCTGATGTTCACAACAGCACTGTTTACAATAGCCAAGACATGGAAGTAAACTAAATGTCCATCAACAGAGGGATGGATAAAGAAGATGTGGTATATACACACACACACACACACACACACACACACACACACACAATGGAATATTACTCAAACATAAAAAAGAATGAAATAATGCCATTTGCAGCAAAATGGATGGACCTAGAGATTATTATACTAAGTGAATTAAGTCAGAAAGAGAAAGACAAATACCATGTGATATCACTTATACACAGAATCTAAAATATGACACAAATGAACTTATTTACAAAATAGAAACAGACTCACAAACATAGAAAACAAACATGGTTACCAAAGGGGAAAAGGAGGTGGGGGAGAGATAAATTAGGAGTTTGGGATTAGCAGATACAAACTACTATATATAAAATAGATAAACAACAAGGTTCTACTATACAGCACAGGGATATTAATATCATGTAATAAACCATAATGGAAAAGAATATGAAAAAGAGTATGTATATACATGTATAACTTAATCACTTTGCTGTTCATCAGAAACTAACACAACATTGTAAATCAACTATACTTCAATAAAATTTTTTTTTTTAATTCACAGCAGGGCTTCCCTGGTGGCGTAGTGGTTGAGAGTCCCCCTGCCGCTGCAGGGGACACGGGTTCGTGCCCCGGTCCGGGAAGATCCCACATGCCGCGGAGCGGCTGGGCCCGTGAGCCATGGCCGCTGAGCCTGCACGTCCGGAGCCTGTGCTCCGCAACGGGAGAGGCCACAACAGAGAGAGGCCCGTGTACCGCAAAAAAAAAAAAAAATTCACAGCAAACCTTTAGTAGAATCATTGCTAAAAGTTGGGTCTTCTGACCACTTGTGGTAGCTCACATACTTTTTAAAAAATCAGTATTTTTTTTCAACTTTTTGGAGTTGTAACTCATAATTCATAATACATTGACACTCCTCACTCACCCTCTCCTCATTCTCTCAAAATAATATAAGCTGTGTCATTTACTAAACTGTGCTTTTCATTCATGATCTGATTTGACCCTTACATCAACCCTGTGAGTGATATTATCCCCATTTTATAGGTGAAGTTCGGAGAGATTAAGTAATAGGCCCATGGTAACACAGCCAGTAAGAGGCAGAATTAGATCTGAAATTGAGTTTGTCTAGCTCTAAAACCTATTTACTTAATTAACTACAATGCTATGTTGCATTTTCTAGTAAAATTATGAGGAGGAAGGAAATAGTACAGCTTTTTAAAGACTAAATTAAATCATAAAATTGTTTCACTTCTTTGGGGTGAATTTTGGACACTATGATCCCACTGGTTGGAGCTCCTATGTTAGTCTTTACTTTTTCAAAGACAAACTTGTACAGTGGATAAATTCATCTCCAAATTTCAAGTGTAAAATTGTAGATACATGATAGTAACTTAGAACAAATATTCTAAGGTTTATTGCAATTAAAGTATTACCAATAATAATTTAGCACTGTCATAGCACAGTGTAGGGATGCATATCCCTAATCCAATCCTACTACATTTGCCTAAATGTACCTCTTTTTCCATTTATCTTCATTTTAAGAGGTTTCCAGATTCTCACATAAAGTGTCATGGCCCTTAAAAAAACAATGAAGCAGGCTTCCCTGGTGGCACAGTGGTCGCGTCCGAAAAAAAAAAAAAAAAAAAGAAGAAAATTAAGATAGAAGAAACACAGGTAGAATATTGTAAAAGCCCATATGGAATGAGAAAAAAACTAAAATAAATTATAATTTTGCTTCAAAAAAAACTTTTTGTAGTAATTTTATTTTTAATTACAGAGAAGACTTTTGAGAAGCCCAGAATTTCAAAAATGGAACTTTTATTCAAGCCTGCCATCTTGAGGTCAGTTAGAGAAATACTTAGTCTTTGGGGGGAATCTATACCATATAAAGTCTATAACATGAAAAAAGAGCATAAGCATTCCCATTTGGAATGATAATATTTTAACTGCAATAATAGGTTTAAAAAAAACATGAATTACTCTCAGAAAACATGAATCCAAAGCTTGCCACTATCAACGTGTTAACAGTCACCACTGATTGAATCACGGTTTTGCCAATGCCTTCCAGGCAAAGACCAACAGAAACACACGTAGAGTTGAAAAAACTGGGTTATTACAAGTTGCAGTGAGGTGGGGACACTCACGATGGGGTGCTCAGGGCCTCATAAAAGACTTATTATAGGATTTAAGGTTTAAGGAAGCAGGGCTTTGCCCTGGATTGGATGCTTACATTTGTATGGTGCATTTGTTAATAAACCAGTATTGATGTATTTTTATTAACTAAAGTCCATAGTTTATTCATATTTCCTTAGTGTTAACCTAATGTCCTTTTTCTGTTTCCAGGATCCCATCCAGACATCTCATTACATTTAGTTGCCATGTCTCCTGAGGTTACTCTTGGGTGTGACAATTTCTTAGACTTTCCTAGTTTTTGATGACCTTGACAGTTTTGAGGAATACTGGTCAAGCGTTTTATATGATGCCATTGGAATCTGTCTAACGCTTAACTCATGATTAGACTGGGATGATGAGCTTAGGGGAGAAAAACCACAGAGGTAAATTGCCATTTCATCACTTCATGTCAAGGGTACGTACTCTCTACGTACTGTTGAGACTTATCACTGTTCATACTGACCTTGATCCCTGAGGTGGTGTTTATCAGACTTTGCCACTGTGAAGTTACTGTTCCCCTGCACTTCCACACTGTCCTTTGGAAAGAACTCCCTATGAGCAACCCACACATAAAAAGCAGGGATTTGTGCTCCCCTCCCTGAGTGAAGGGTATCTATATAAATTATTTGGAGTTCTGCACAGCAGATTTGTCTAAATTGAATATTTTAAAATTTGTCCATTTTTTAAAATTCAATTACGTATTTGCGCCAATATGGACTCATGAATATTTAGTTTATACTTTTGGTGATAATCCAATACTACTCTATTTATTTTGTTGATCAAATTGTTCCAGGCCTTGGGAATTCTTCCAGTTGGCTCCTGAGTCCCTCTGAAAAACCCCACCCATGTAGGCTTTTTTGTTTTCTTTTTCCTTGAGCACTTCCTTACTTTCTGGCATTAACAAGATGGACCAGGCTCATCTTGTATATCTCCTGCTCTAGTTCTAGAATCATCCATTTCTCCAAGTAGCCCAAGTTCCTTTTACTGGGAATCAAAATCCCAGTGAGAGGTGTGCTTGTTGCTACTGGGGTGTCTTCCTTCTAGCCTTTCTCAGCTTACAGAGCAAGGACATACATATATGTATACTAACCATGCTTATACACACATTCATAAGTATTTCTATATGTAACCATCTGTATGCGTATTAAGCTAAACATGAGTTCCTATTCACGTTTCCAAATCTAATTCATGACCACATGGATCATTTTAACCTCCTCTTGCTTACCTGTAAATTCCCACTCCAACAGGAAGAAACCTGGCTCCCACCATCTTCCATCCATTTACTAAAATCTTCAGTTCCAGTGTACATGTATAGTGGTATCAGAATTGTTAACGTGTACACCCATGTGAAACAACCTTATCTGCTAGAATACAATGAGAGCTTATATTTCAAAGATAAACTTAAGCCTTGGATAGCATAGTCTGCTAAGAAATTTTTAGTTTTTCCTTAAAAATATGAACCGCTAACAAACATAATTAAGTCAAAGACTAAGAGGAGTCTCTAGAAAGTAGTGCAGGGTATAGACGGCTGGCCAACAGAGGCAAGCAACCATGGGATATTTTTCTCCTACAGGCAAGTGAAGGAGGGTGGCTGAATTTGGGGTATCACAGCAATGGACGGTGATGTATGAATGGAAAAGCAACATCATTTCATAAGAGGTTATGTGACTAGCTGAAAAGTGGTGAGCATTTGTGTCAGTAGAATAGTATGTAAAGCATGGGAATCATTAAAGTTAGTGGAGATTATAGAAATAAATCGAGGTTTTTGCACCTTTTGCCATTACTCTTATAACTCTTAGAGAAGGTGCGTATGACTTGGCTATTGGAGCTAATGAAAGACCTTTCATTAGGTCTCTAATGATTCCCATGATTCAGTATTCCTATAGTATGTCCAAACCTTTTATGAACAAAGGGGGAAAATGCTCGTGAATCTAAAATTATGGAAAAGTCTTTTGGCACACAATTATTGTATCAGCCTTTGTGCTTAAGCACAATATGCTTCTTTTAACATGAATGTATTCAATAATTGAGAGGTATTTGTGTTAGCAACCAGTGTTTTGTATCGTTTAAAAATTTTGTTTAGGAACTGTTCGGATCTTCAGTGAACTTAATCATTTCTCTACAATTTTAACGTTAATGAAGGATCTGGAAATTACAATTTAACTAGTATTATATTTTTGATTTGGAGCATTGTAAGCTTTCATGATATTAAACCTTTAAAAAAGATATTAATTATTATCATTCTGTTTAGTTAAGTATAATTATATATGTATAATTTTTCATTTTAAACAAGCCTTGGAAACTATTAGTTTATTTAACTTATAAAACCATTGTAGGAAATTTTGAATTATGTGAACTTTAACCCTGGTCTTGAACAAATCAAAATATTTTGCTAACATTATTTCTACATGATAAGCTAATTTTTAAAAACTCTGATCATGTTCCAAAATTCCTCTTTTATTTCGAAATTAAAACTTTTTTTTACTACCTCATAGCTATAAAAACAAAGGCTAATATGTAAAGATACTTTGCAGTACCCATTAAAAGAAACACAATTTAATAACTTTTTCTTTCTTTTAGAAAATATTTACTGTACTATATATCCCCACAATGTACGAGAAATGACTTTTTTGATCAGTTCTTTGGAAAAATTTTGAAAAATAACTTTTTTGGGGATCAGCTGATCTTTAGGCTTTAGAAGAAAGGATAAAAGAACAAAAAGAAAGTGGCATACAGCTGTTTTTTTTCCAAAACTTGGGCCCTTGACAATATTATCAAGTCACACAGTTTGAGAAAAGCCATCGGTGATTAATTCTAAAAGTACAGAAGCAAAGAAGAGGATAACTCTTAATGCCTATGTTGAATAAAATGATCTCTTTTAGATGAGCAAGGCAATTTCCTCGTGAAGTCTCCTTTGTTTTTGTTTTTGTTTTTCAAATAAACAATCTTGTTCATGTCAAAAGCTCCCCAAAATGACCACTGCAATTCCAGATTCTCCTTGGTGAAATGTTGCCAGTGATGAGATCAAAGTACAAGATAGCATATGGTGAGGAAACATGATGAAGGAGTCAGACGTTAGCCTGGAAGAAGTGCCACTGTAGATTGAGGCAGTTCCATGAGAACTGAGTGATCTGGTGTATAAGGATAATGCTATGTAACTGTGTCTCTGGAACCCAGTCAAAAGCCAAGAATCACTACTCAGGGACTGGGAAAAGCCTCCTGATAATGGGCAGATTAAACTAAACAAAGCCAAGCTCAAGAACACAAAGACCGAGGAAGAAATCCTTTACAAGGTTTTTTGTTGTTGTTGTTGTTTTAAATAAATACATTTTTTAAAAGAAAAAGAAAAAAAGAAAGAAATACCCCTTAGCCCTCAGACAAGTAGTTGATCTATCTTGGAAAACTTTCAAAGATCATCTTTTTTTTTCTTAACATCTTTATTGGTGACTGGAGGCAAAGTTCGTCCAAGAAACACAGGTCCTGGGAGACTTTCTGCACTCTTCAGCCCCCAGGGTTGGCTCAAACAAACAGTCATCAGACCTAGTCTATCTTGTACTTATAAATGTTTCCTCTTGTTAGTAAACAGCACTAAAGTTGCCCAAGACAACTGGACAGATTCTCAAGACATGCAGACAGGCCATAGGCCAGGACTCTATGTTACAATGTTACAAAGTTAGAAATAAATCGTGTCAAGAAACACTATAACTCCAATCAGACAACCACAAAAAATTCCAAGGAGCTTTATTCCTAGGAAGCCCAGCACTGAAAGTCTTTAATGAAATATCAGAGCTCAATTCAGTGTGAAGTTCTTTCTCAGTCCAGGGCTGGCAGAAAATAGGTACAGAAGAGGGGTCTCAAATGTGCACACGATTGCTGATTTGAGTGCAAGGCAGGGAGCGCTTCAGCTGAATCTCAGCAAAGATTCATTTTTGTTAAAGTCATTCAGTCAGTGACCACTGGGAGCACATCTGTAGTTGAGTAAATCGGATTGTGACTCATCACAGCGAGGGAGAACGCAAACATGGGGAACCGTGGGGTAACTTAGTAAGAAGTGTCAGAAAGAACTTACAGAGTTTAAGGGAAGTTTAAAGAATTGGGGCTTTCCTCTGGATTGAGTGCTATCAGGAAATGGGGGTAATTCTATATATAAGTATCTCAATAAGTTTTACCTAGAGAGAAGGAAGACTAGAGTGAAGCTCAGTCTATAATTGGTAAAAACAAAACAAAACAAAAAAAAGCAGCATCACTCATATTAGCCAGGATAGGAGAATATTTTGGTCCTTTATATCAGGGGTCCCCAATTTCCAGGCCATGGCTTCCCTTGCTCCCCTGCTGCTCCCCATTGCTCCCCATGGCTCGCATTACTGCCTGAACCACAGCCCCCCACTTCCAGCCCCCCCACCTCCATCCATGGAAAAATCGTCTTTCATGAAACAGGTCCCTGGTGCCAAAAGGTTGGGGACCACTGTTTTATATGGTTTAGACAACATTCACGTTTTTGTCTATGTTCAAGCATGATTAGAGAGTGATATTGTTTTTGTCATGATCCATGATGATTATAGAGTGGTCTCGTCTGAGTTTGATATTCTGTGAAATTATTTCCGTTTAATAGGAAAATACCAAGTCTAGGTCTTAGCAACAACAAGGCCAGCAGACAGTATCAAGCTAGTTCCCGGCTGTCAAGGGCGGCTTTTCTCTTTCTTTTAAATGTGTAGGACGCAAACCTCAAGATAACTATGCCTAAAGCTCACAGCCAAGTGTGTTTTGACAGGGCTACGGAATCATAACCCACAAAGAAAAGGTTAAATTTATAACAAATAGTTATGTTCTTAAGAGCCTTAATACAAGCTGAGAATGAAAGTTTAATCTGATTAAATGTTATCAGTAACGGAATATTGTGATGGTTAATTTGATTTGCCAACTGGACTGGGCCACAGGGTGCCCAGACATTTGCTCATACATTATTCTGGGTGTGTCAGTGAGGGTGTTTCTGGGTGAGATTAACATTTGAATCAGCAGACTGAGTAAAGCAGATTTTCCCCTAGTATGAGTGGGCCTCATCCAATGAATGGAAAACCTGAATAGAATAAAAAGGCTGAGTGAGATGAACTCCTCCTGCCTGATTGCCTTGAGCTGGAACATCAATGTCCTGCCTTCCAATTAAGATGGAAACATCAGCCCTCCTTGGATCTCTGGGCTTTCCAGTGGCACCACACCATCAGCTCTCCCTGTTCTCAAGCTTTCAGACTTGGACTGAAACTACACCATCACGTTGCCTAAGTCTCCAGCTTGTCGACTGGAGATCGTGCAACTTCTCAGCCTCCATAGTCTTGTGAGCTAGTTACTTAAAATCAATTTCTTTATCTCTTATAATAAATCATATGACTCATTCTGTAAATGACTATATAGCAAACATACACACATATCTTATTGGTTCTGTTTCTCTGGAGAATGCTGACTAATCCAAATATCAAGCAAGGTACAATGGACTGGTATGAGTCATACACAGAAAGTCAGTTTACAAATAGCCACTTCTTGAAACTTCCCAATTTTAGGAAACCTTTCACAGACTAGCTATAAGAGTAAAGGAATCTTTTCAAGAGGAAAAGCAAAGAACTTACTCGTGAACAGTGTTCTTAATGTTCTTTGACCAAAGAAGTTTCTACAGATCCACAGGGCTCTGTGATGGAGGAATATGTTCAATTAACGAGTGCTCCTGAATACAAGCTTTAACTGATTCTCTGTCATAGGCCCAAGCTTCTTTACGGGGTCCCTCTTAAGAGATAAAAATTTAAAAAGACACCAGATATTCCAGTTCCTGAGATATAAGTGAAAAAGGTCTAGAAGTCTCAGAGATATTAAGCAAATGAAAAAAAAAAAAAAAAAAAAAAGATTTAATAAGGCCAAACATTCACACAGCACACTCTACTGTATAAAAAAAAAAAAAAAAAAAAAAAAAAAAAAAGATTGTATAAGGCCAAACATTCACACAGCACACTCTACTGCTAAACAATAACAACAAAACACAAAGCAAACAATCCATAAAATTATCTTCAAATTCATTTTTCCATTGTGAAAAGTCAAGGTAGAATTATAGGCAAGTTGATTTTCATTTACTAGCATTCTTTAAAGAAATACATGTGTATTTCTAGGAACAATCTTATGACTATAAAGTTATAAAGTTTTTTAGATGAAGCAATCTCTAGATATTGGAGTTTCTGGATTAGTCATAAAGGGCTGATGAAGTTGGGGCCTCCTTAAGAGCTTCTAGGCATCTGTATTCTAAAGGTTTCCGACTCACCTACACATCCAGGGGTGCATTAGTACCTTTTACTCAGTGATTTTGGAAACTGAGTCACCAAAAATGGGGCAGCCATTTAGAAGAAAGCACCTGTTGAAAAAGAGACAAGACCCTGGAAGAGGGGACCAGAATTTAAGAAGACTCGGATGAGCGAATGGACAGGAATCAAAAGGATTTTGTCAGCAGGTACCATGCTGATGAAAGGAAAACCAAAGTGGACAAGAACAAGTTGGATCTGAGTTTGTGCATCAAGTCTTAGAATAAGAGTAATTTAAAATATTTCTTTTTGTTTGTTTATTTTCATGTGTCTCATACAAAAGTCTAGATGGGCTTAAGATCCCTGTGCCTTAGAAGAAAGGCAGGCCCACTGTCAGTCACGTGCCCACAAAGGCTGCCTTTCTGAGTCAGTCTTAAGCTTTAGGGCTTGGCAGAACTGTATTGCAGTTTCAAAAACTGAATGTGGTGGAACCACAAAAATTCTTCTTCCATAGGAGTCCAACTCCCTAAGTGATTCCAAGGCTGCACTAAGTATGATAGGATTTCATATTTGGTCTGAAGAATCAAGGTCAGGATGGCATTTTTTTTTTTTTGCGGTACGCGGGCCTCTCACTGTTGTGGCCTCTCCCGTTGCGGAGCACAGGCTCCGGACGCGCAGGCTCAGCGGCCATGGCTCGCGTGCCCAGCTGCTCCGTGGCATGTGGGATCTTCCCACACCGGGGCACGAACCCGTATCCCCTGCATCGGCAGGCAGACTCTCAACCACTGCGCCACCAGGGAAGCCCAGGATGGCATATTGGTAAAAGGTTTGACAGTCAAGAGGTTGAATATCCAGCTTACCCACATATTAGCCATGGGATCTTGGGCAAGTTAGTATCTGAGCCTCATTTTCCTTACAAGGCTGTTTTAGGGATGAAACCAGTTAGCATAATGCCCAGTCCATAGCTCAACAAATGGCAGCCATCCCTATTCCTGTCACCTAAACCGAACATATGGAGAGAAGCCAACTGACGTTAAAAAAACATCTACTATGCGGCAGGCACTGTACTAGTCGTTTCCAGGTATGACCTCCTTTAATCCTTACAAAGTCCCCAAGAGATAGGATATTCCTCTTCTATGTCACAGGAGTCTGGAACTGAGACTGTATCACAGCAAAGTATAGTAGGAAATACACTGAGCAGGTAGGGGGTGTCTCATTGTAAACAGATGATTGCTAATGTTTCCTTCAGCTACCAGGTCCTAATTCTATGACCCAATATCATAAAGAGGATGTGGATAGAGTTATAGTCAGGTTTCTCAATATTGACAGGAATTTTAAAGGGGAAAATACAACCTTTCAAACACTGTATTATAATGAACCAACATTTGCAATTTTTCAGAGCAACGCTTGGAAAACAACTGTAACTATTTTTTCAGAACTTGTCTAAGCGATCCAAAATCTGAAATACAGTTTTTCCTTCAAGTAATGGCTTATAATGTCAAAGACAGTCATAATTTCAGTGCTATTTGATGCTTGAAAGGAACAGTTTCTTCCCTCACCTGCAAAGATGTGAGTTGCCACCTGGTGATAGCAGAGTTCCATCCACACCATCTGAGAGGAATGGGCACTCCTAAATATGAAATAAGCCACAAAAATGCCAATTGGTTTTTGCTTAAGGAGTAGGTTTCTCTAGAAAAAAATGGCTAGACACTAGGTTATTAAATTAAACAAGTATTATCCACACAGATATACTCAAGAGTGAATTAGGGGGAAAAAGGAATTATGCAATTGAGCAAGTCTCTTGCTGGTTCTCATTACTAGAACCAGCTAAATCACATTCCTCTTCTGCTCTGTTACAGAACCCGGTCACAAGGTTGTTCTGGCTTACTTACAGCTTAGATTGCTCTAGCAGCGCCTTTGCAGCCTCCTCTTCCATCACAGATCACCACAGTTCTCCCTACTATTCCTTGTGTGCCATTCCTCCCACTTTCCCTCCCTCCCTCTCTTCTCTAAGGCTTTTTCTAAACCACAAGGGACCTTTTCCTGGCTTCCAGGAAACTTCAAATCCCCAAATAACTGCAGAAGCTTTAACCAAAGCTTGCAGTCTTTCTTTTGTTAAAGCTCCATTTTGACAGTTACCTTGTGCCCTCTCTGGCTGTACTATTTGCAGATAAACAATTTGAAGGCTCATGTATTCATTTTATAAACTTGTATTATAATCCAGTTTTCAGTTCTACGTCAAATAACAGTCAATAGAATTTTTCATGCTTCTGACCTGAATTATGTTTTTTTGTTTTGTTTTGTTTTTTCCCGTACGCGGGCCTCTCACTGTTGTGGCCTCTCCCATTGCGGAGCACAGGCTCCGGACACGCAGGCTCAGCGGCCATGGCTCATGGGCCCAGCCGCTCCGCGACATGTGGGATCTTCCCGGACCAGGGCACGAACCCGTGTCCCCTGCATCAGCAGGCGGACCCTCAACCACTGCGCCACCAGGGAAGCCCTGAATTATGTTTTATAACCAGAAGAAGAGGGCAGCTTTAATTAATTTCTTTATTACACAACAGATCACTCAAAATATTGCCACTGTCTGGCCTCAATCTTGACCATGAAACTTAAGGCTTTCCTTTGTTGCAAGCACACATCTAAAATCTAATGGAAATAATTTCAGGAAAAATTTAAAATGCATCAGCTGATATTTTGTTCTTAACAAAAGCAAAAGGTACTAAACTCAGTTCCTGATTTTATCCTACCACTAGCCTGTACTCCAATTATCAGTTAAAATAAATAAACTCTGTTTTCGATAAACAGAGTTCTCCTTGCACTGTGCCATTGACTGTGCTGCGTTCTCCGGTCATCTCAGCAGGACCACCTCTCACTTCCAAGGTTGGGTGCCATGATTCCCAGAAGGCCTTTTCTGTATGGTTCAGGGTTTGATTTTTTGCCATCAGAGGAACTTGCATGGGATCTAGAAAGTTAAACCATCCTTCTCAGGATGTCAGTGTGGCCAGGGGTGATGGCATCTTGGGCTTTTTGATAATTTCAGCTTCCTTCTCCTCTCCAGTTCTTAACGCTGACATCACTAATGGACTCTTTCTCTGATCCTCTCCCTGTAGCAGCCAGAGCCTCTCTCCATCAGCTCTCCCACATATGTGTAAGCCCGGATTCCTTTATTAAATCCCTTTCCTCCTGTAATGCTTGCAGTGACTCTGTTTTCTGGACTGAACCCATTTCCATTACTAAAAATTGTACTAATGGTTGTTATAGAAGATCAGACAAGGAAAAACTTCACAAAGTCCTACCAAAGTTTGTCCAGTGAAAGGAGGCAAACAATAGTAACTAATGGAGCAAGTGAAAAAAAAAAAGAGTTTTCTACTTTTACAAATGGCTGAATTCACACACACAAAAATATTTGAATGCAAGTGAGGATTTTGTATTAGGCATCTTTACTGGTAAAACTTCTAGGTTTTTTTAACTTGAAAACTGTTTTATACTGCTTTCTCTCCTATCTTTGAAAAGGCTGGCTGCACTTTCCAATTCCCAGGGGTAATTTAGCATATTCCCGGGCATGCCTCTTGCCTCACCCCAGTTACACTGTAGCTTTATGTCCTGTTTGTTAATATCTGAAATAGAAGCTCTACTGACACCTGATACATTCCACCAACATTGGCTAGCAGACTTCTTATAATTGTCTGACCTTCTCATCCTTACTGCATTTTAAAATTACTTAACCAATGGATGTGCTAAAAGTTCGGGCCCTGAGCTTGTTGGAGGAAAAGGTCACACAACTCCAATAAACACAGAATTTTATTTTTCACTGGTGATGGGGTTCATGATCTAGTACCATATACCTTGCAAAGAAAGTAGAGAAAAAGCATTGAGCTTTTGGAGTGCTGGCGTGGCGTGTGGTTGGGAGGGGGGTCTCCCTTCATCCTGCATATTTACCCACATGTCCATCTATGTTTGCATTAAATTTCTAATTTAGCATTCTAGAGGAGTGAACGGTTTTTTTTATATATGCTTTAACGTTTATTACGTAGTAAGACCAGTTCTTACTTAAAAAACAAACTCAGAGGGCTTCCCTGGTGGCACAGCGGTTGAGAGTCTGCTTGCCGATGCAGGGGACACGGGTTCGTGCCCCGGTCCAGGAAAATCCCACATGCCGCGGAGTGGCTAGGCCCGTGAGCCGTGGCCGCTGAGCCTGCGTGTACGGAGCCTGTGCTCCACAACGGGAGAGGCCACAACAGTGAGAGGTCTGCATACTGCAAAAACAAACAAACAAAAAAACAAGCTCAGAAAAGTTATAATTATGTTTTAACACTTTATTAGCTTTTCCTTGTGAGGACTACGTTAAATTAAAACTAAAATGAGAAGAAGAGTTAATTTCCTGCATCTGACTTTTTCCCCATGCCAGACTGTATTTGTCAGGATGGGATAGGTTTTTCCATAGTAACAAACAACCCCCACACCCCAGTGGATTTCACAGCAGGTTTGTTTCTCACTCGCATACACGGTACACTATTAGCCATGAGGGAAGCCGTGCCCATCACCCTCACCCAGGCATCCTGGTTACTGGAGACTCTAGTGCACCCTGTGTTTCCAGAATCACATGAGCAGGAGGAAGAGAGGTGGAGACTCACTCACTCACTCTTTAAGCTTCTACTTGGAGGTGACACATGCCACTTGCCTTCACATTCCAGCGCCTAAAGAAGTCATTTGGCTTCACTTAACTTCAGAGTGGTGGAGAATTAAAATCCTATCATAGGCCAGAAGGAGAACTGGAATATGCATGCCTGAACCATAGCTAAAGTTCTGAAACAGTCAGAAAACTGTTTCATTTATTGCCATTGTCAGCTTATATTACAGTCTAGTGAGTGCATGCATTATCAGTGGGGACAACAGTCTCCTTAGGGGATGAACACTGGTTCATTATGGGTTGGGGGGCAAAAACTTAAATATTGCAATGATCTATAGCCCTCCAAAAGGCCATATTATATAAACAGGTATACTATGATATTAAAATTTCATTTCTGGGGTGATTGGGGAAAAAGTATAAACAGGCTCCTTAAGGGGGTTAATAATGAAAATAAAGTTGAGAAGTACTGGTCTAGCAGAAAGTATACTGAATTCAAGAATCAGGAAGGAGGCATTCGAATTCTGGCATTGAGTGAGATCAGTTAATCGATCACTCAGTTAGTTTGAAAGGCTTAGTTCTTCTCATCCTTTGTATTAGTTTCCTGGGGCTCCTGAAACAAATGACCATAAAATGGATGATGTAAAATAATGGAAATTTATTGTCTCACAACTCTAGAGGCTAGAAGTCTAAAATATCAAGGTATCAAGGTACCAGTAGAACCTGCTCTCTCTGAAGTCCCTGAGGGAGAAACTGTCCCATGTGTCTGTCTTAGCTTCTGGGGGGAGCCAGAAATCCTTGGTGTTCCTTGCGTTGTGACAGCATAACTCTAATCTCTGCAACTGTCTTCAAATTGTCTTCTCTATGTGTGTCTGCATGTCTCCAAATCTCTCTCTCCTTATAAAAACAATATTCACTGGAATTTGGTCCATCCTAATAGAGAATGATCTCATCTTAACTTGATTACATCTGCAAAAGCCCTACTTCCAAATAAGGTCATATTCACAGGTACTGGGGGTTAGGACTTCAACATACCTTTGGGGGGAAATCAACAGAACTAGAATCTATACCCTTTGATTACATAACTATGTATGTGACATTTTTTGCAGTGCCCACTGCATTCCAGGCTCTGTGATCGAGACAGAAAGATTCCTTTACTCGGTGCATATGTATTTAGTCCCTACTATATGCCAGGCACTGTTATAGACACTAGGGTTACAGTCATAACAGTAAAACCACCAAAATTCTCAACCAATTTCTACCAATTTTCTAGGGCTTACAATCTACGGTAGAAATGGATGATAGACATATACTATAACACTAAGAAGAAAAAGGCAGAGTAAGACGATAGAGAGTGACAGAGTGGAGTATGTGATTGTGGGTAAGGTAGTGGGGGAAGCCTCTTTATGGAGGGGAGTTTGAGTAAAGGCTCTGAATGAAGGGAGGGAAAAATCATGTGACTACTGAGGAAAGAGAGTTCCAGACAGAGAACAACAAGTGTAAAGGTCCTGAGCATGCAGGACCATAAAGGGCAGTGCAGCCAGCCTTCTCAGAGAAGAAACATACCATGATGTGTTTGATGACGACACTGTGGCAGAGTGGAAGGAACGGAAAATAGAGGAAGGAGATGAAGTCCGAGAGGTAATTGCGGACCAGACCACAAAGCCCTTGAAAATTGTAGGATGTACTTTGGCTGTTATTTTGAATAAGATGGAAAGCAACTGGGGGCATGTGAGCAGAGGAGTGGCATGATCTCATGTGATTTTAAATAAATGCAAGGTGGCAAATATTCTGTGTTAGAGCAACAGATGAGGCAAGAAGATCAATTAAAGCTCCTGCAGCAGTTCAGGTTGATGATCTGACTAGAACGAAAATGGAGAAGTGGTGATAACTTGTTGGATTCTGGACATGTTCTGAGGTAGTCAATAAAATTTGCTGATGGATTGATGGGGTGTGAGTAAAAAGAGGAGACAAGGATGACTCCAAGATTTTTTGGCCCAAGCAAATAGAAGCTAGAGTTGCCACTCACTGAGATGGAAAAGAGGGGGGAAATGCAGTGCTTGGTTTTGGACATGTGAAACCTGAGATGCCAGATAGATAACCAAGTGAGATGTTGAACAGGCAATAAGATGAGTCTATAGTTTAGGGAAGATGTCAGGGCTAGAAAATAAGTTTGGAAGTCAATAGCTTATCAACGGTATTTAAAGCCGTGGGATTCAATGAAATCAACTACAGACTGAATGTTGATAAAGAAGATTCTTAACTGTGAGTCCCCACCCCAACATTTAGAAATAAGGAAAATGAGTGTCCTCTAGCAATTGAGACTGAGAAAGAGCAGCCAATGAGCAAAGGTAAGACTTGCAAAAGAGTAGGGCCCTAGAAACCAAGTGAAGAAAGGATTTCAATAAAAAGAGAATGACCAGTAATGCCAAATGCTGATAAGTGAAGAAAGATGAGGGCTGTAAATCGGCCATAGGATTTGCCAATGTACAGATCATTGATGTATCAGAAAGGATTAGCTTTGACTTCACGTCCTAGAGCACCCAAAATAACGAAGGCTCAAACATTAAAAAAAGGTCTAGCTCAAAGAAATATTTCCACTCCCATCTTTACTGCAGCATTTTTTTTTTTTTTTTTTTTTTTTTTTTTT
>NW_020174922.1:4951691-4973216 GCF_003031525.2 Neophocaena asiaeorientalis asiaeorientalis | reverse complement strand
GCATGTGGGATTTTCCCAGACTGGGGCACGAACCCGTGTCCCCTGCATCGGCCGGAGGACTCTCAACCACTGAGCCACCAGGGAAGCCCTGCAGCATTATTTAAAATAGGCAAGGTATGGAAACAACCTAAGTGTCCGTCAATCGATGAATGGATAAAGAGGATGTGGTATATATATACAATGGAATATTACTCAGCCATGAGAAAGAAGGAAGTGCTGCCATTTGCAACAACATGGATGGACCTTGAGGGCATTATGCTCAGTGAATAAGTCAAAGAAAATACTATATGATATCACTTACATGGGGAAGCTAAAAAAACAGAACTCATAAAAACAGAGAGTAGGAGAGTGGTTACCAGAGATGGGAAGAAGGGGTTAGGTGCACACATGTTAAAAATTATGTCATATTGGAGAATTTACCCCTTTTTCATTATGTAATGCCCCTCTTTCTACTTGTTCTTAAAGATTACGTTTAACAGTTCTTCAAACAGAAAGGAAGTGATAAAAGAAAGGAGCATGAGGAAGAAGAAACAACAGAAAGGGCAAAAATATGGGTTCACACTGCACTTTCCCTTTTCTCATGAGGTTTTTACAACATATCTGATGACTGAAACACTAGAGCAGAAATTGTAATACAGTCTGATGCTCAACACCATGATATTTAAAAATGAGGAAGGAAAAGGGACCTGGATGGATGTGAGGTTTCTACACTTCAAAGTATAAGATGTTGATATAAGTATGCTGCTACAAGTCACACACACACGCACACACACACACACACAGAGTATTACTCAAAGAAACCAAGTAATAAAAATAAACTGTATAAAATAAAATTTAAAAAACTGTATAAAGAGATAATTTCAAAAAGTATAAATAAACCAAGATTGGATACTAAAAAGTGTACAAGTAATTCATGGGGAGGCAATAGAAGGGAGACACAAAGGAATGAGAAATAGAGAAAACAAACAGAAAGCAAAGTGTAAAATAGTCCACTTAAGCACTAACATATCAATAACTACCTTAAAAGTAAATAGTCTAAATACACTATAAAAAGACAGAGATTGGCAGAGTGAATAACACTCACATACACATACACACACACACACACACACACACACACATATCCCAACTATATGCTGATTACAAGAGACATACTTCAAAGTCAATGACATAGGTTGAAAAAGATGGAAAAATATACAACTAATGTTAATCAAAAAAGATCACAAGTAGCTACATTAACATTTGATAAAGTAGACCAGAGCAAAAAATAAAGTAACTACAGGCAAAGAGGGATATTACATAAAGACAAAATGATCACTCCACCAGGAAGACATAATGATCCTAAATGTGTATGGAGCAAACAACAGAGCTGCAAAACACATGAAGTAAAAACTGAGAGAGCTGAAAGGAGAAATAGACAAATCTACAGTTATAATTTGGAACTTCAACACCCCCTTCTCAGTAGTCAATAGAATAACTAGAGAAAAAAATAAGCAAGGATATGAGAGTCTAAACAAGATAATCAACCCACAGGTTCTAATCGACATTTATAGAACACTCCACCAAACAATAGTACAATACACATTTTTTTCTCAAGTGCACATGGAACATTCACAAAATAGTCCATATTTTTGGCCATAAAACAAACCTTAACAAATTTAAAAGAATTGAAATCATATAGAGTATGTTCTGTTATTGTAAAGGAATTAAGCTAGCAATCAATAACAGAAAGACAACAGGAAAATCTCTAAATATGTGAAAATTATACAGTGTATTTCTAAATAATCCCTGCGTCAAATAGAAAGTCTTAAAGGAAATTCAAAAATATGTAGAACTGAATGAAAAGAAAATACAGCATATCAAAATACGTGGAGTGCAGATAAAGAAAGCAGTGCTAGGAGAAACATTTATAGCACTTAGTGTCTACCTCAAGAAACTAGAAGGAAGAAGAGCAAAATAAATTCAAAACAAATAGAAGAAATGGAATTTTAAAAAGAGCAGAAATCAATTAAATTGAAAATAAGGAAATAATAGGAAAAAAACCTGATTCTTCAAAAAATTCAGTAGAATTGATACACCTCTAGCAAGACAGGAAAAATCAAAAGACACAAATCACCAATGACAGAAACAAAGTAAAAAAAATGAAGTAGGGAATATCACCACAGTTCCTACAGCCCTTGAAAAGATAATAAAAGAATAATCCAAACAACTTTACATTCATTAATCAACAGCTTAGAAGAAATGGATCAATTTCTTGAAAACCACAAATTCCCAAAATTCAACCAGGAGGATATAATCTGAATAGCACTCTAACCATTGAAGAAATTGAATTCATAATTTTAAAAGCTACCAGAAAATAAATCTTCAGACCTAGGGGGTTTCACTAGAGAATGCTACCAAACATTTAAACAATTTACACCAATTTTACAAATTTTTTTCCAGAAAATAGAAGAGGAGGGAACACTTCCAAACTTGTTTTATGAAGCCAATATTACTCTGACACTAAAACCAGGCAAAGATAGAAGTATAATAAGAAAGTTACAGACCAGTATCTCTCATGAATTTAGCACAAAAATCTTCAACAAAATATTAGCAAACCAAATCCCATAATGTATAGAAACTATTATACACCATGCCCAAGTGGGATTTATTCCAGGTATGCAAGGCTGTTTGAACATCTGAAAATTAATCAGTGTAATTCACCATATTAACAAATTAAGGAGAAAATTTATAGGATCATATCAGATGATGCCCCTTCTTTCAAAAAAGCATTTAACAAAATCCAATACTTATTCAGTATAAAAATTCTCACCAAGTAAGGACTAGAGGTAAATTAACCCTAACTTGATAAAGAATGTCTACCAAAAAACTTAACTATCATCATACTTAATGGTAAAAGACTCTCCCATTAAGATCAGGAACAAAGCAAGACTGTCCATCTGCTCTAACAACCAGTTACTCAACACAGTACTGAAAATTCTAGCTGCTGCAATAAGTCAAGAAAAGGAAATAAAGGATTAGAACGGAAGAAATAAAACTGTCTCTATTTGCCCATGACATGCTTATCTATGTAGAGAATCCAGGGAACCTACAAGAAAAAAAATAAAATAAAACCATCCCAAACCTTCCCAGAATGAATAAGTAAATTCATCAAAGTTGCAGGACACATGACCAACATACAAAAATTGATCCTGTTCCTATATTCTAGCAATGAACACATGGAAACCAAAATTTAAAATACCGTTCCATTTCAATTGCTCTGAAGAAAATGAAATACCTAGGTGTACATTTAACAAAAAATATACAGGATCTGATTATTACAAAATTCTGATGAAAGAAATCAAAGTATATCTAATTAATTGGAGAGGCATACCTTGTCATGGGCTGGAAAACTAAAAACAATAAATATATCATTTCTCCCAAAATTGATCTATAGACTTAATGTAATTCCTATGAAAATCTCATTAAGATTTTCTGTAGATATAGCAAAGTTATTCTAAAATTATATGGAAAGTCTCAGCCATAAAATAGGTAAAGCAATCTTGACTAAGAAGAATAAGGTTGAATAAATGACTTTACTTGATATTGAAGCTCAATATATAACTACAGTAATCAATATGGTGTGGCATTTGCAGAGGAAAAGACAGACCAATGAAACAGAACAGAGAATTCAGAAGTAGACCCACACAAATATGCTCAAGTAAATTTTGACAGAAATGCAGAAACAACCCAATAAACAATTGTGTTTTCAACAAATGGATATCCCCAGGCAAAAAAAAAAAAATGAGCCTTGATGTAACTGTCACACCTTATGAAAGAATTAACTCAAAAAAGGCCACCAATTTAAAAAATAAAACACAAAACCATAAAAGTTTTTTTCAAATAAGAGAAAATCCTTGGGACCTAGGGCTATGCAGAGTTCTTAGAATTGCCATCAAAAGAATGATCCATAAACAAAAAAGTTTGAGAGACTGGACTTTTTGAAACTTAACTTTTGCTCTGAGAAAGCCCATGTGGAGAGGATGAAAAGATAATGTACAGACTTGAAGAAAATATTTACAAACATATACCCAACAAAGGACTAGATCTATAATACATAAGGAACTCTAGCAAGCAAACAAACAAAACACCCAAATAATCCAATTAGAAAATGGGCAAAATACATGAAGAGGTATTTCACTGGAGAGAATGTGCAGATGGCAAATAAGGACATAAAAGTTGTTTCACATCATCAGTCATCAGGAAAATGCAGATTATAACCACAATGAGATATCACTACACACCTATCAGAATTGCTAAAATAAAATGGTAACAAAACAAAATGCTGTCAGGAATGTGGAGAAACTAGATCACGCATACATTGCTGGTGAGAATGTAAATTGGTACAGCCACTCTGGAAAATAGTTTGTCAGTTCTGAAAAAGCTAAACACCTAATTACCATACAAGCCAGCAATTGCAGTCTTAGGCGTTTATTCCGAGGAATGGAAATTTAGGTTTACACAAATATCTGTACACAAGTGTTCATAGCAGGTTTACTTGTAATACCCCAAAAGTGGAATCAGCCCAGATGTCCTTCAACAGATGAATAGCTGAACAAACTGTGGTACATCCATTCCATGAAATGCCACTCAGCAATAAAATGCTTTGTATTATATGTATTGATACATACAAACTGAATGAATTTACAGGGAATTATACTGAGTGAAAAACATTACAAATTCCAATTCCAAAGGTTATATTTGCATGATTCCATTGATATAACACTTTTGAAATGACAACATTTTAGAAACAGAGGACAGTTAATAGCGGCCAGGGGTAAGGCATGCAGGTTGGAGGGACGTAGTATGGCTATAAAAGGGCAACATTAGGAGTTATTTTAATGATGGAACTATCCACTATCTTGAATGTGGTGGTGAGTACATAAACCTACGCATGTGATAAAACTGTATAGCACTAAACACACGTAAACACACAAATGAATACAAGTAAAATTGGGGAACTCTGAGAAGATTGGTGGATTGTATCAATATCAATATATTGGTTGATATACATATTATACTTTTACAAATGCTGCTATTTGGGAGAAACTGTGTAAAATACACATGAGTTCTCTGTATTGTTTCTTACAATTGCATGTCAATCTACAATTATCTCAATAAACATTTCAATTAAATTTTTATCTGGAAGAGAATGCATAATAACAGGCTTCTAAAAATACAACACACACACACAAAAGAAAACTAAAGGGGATATATCTTACTAGATATCAAGAGGTAATATAAAGCCACAATAATTAAAGAGTGCTATTAGTACAAGAAGTCAGTTGCACCTAATAGAGAATTCATAAACAGAACCACGTATATTTGAGAAATAAGTATATTATGCAGGCAATACTTCATATCACTGGGGAAAGGAAAGGCTAAGTAATAGAAAAATTTGCCATTAATTTAGAAAAATAATAGATCCCTATGTCACACTACACATAAAATAAACCCAGGATGGACTAAAATCAACACGAAAGAACAAAACTATACAACCAGTATTAGACTGAATATAGGAGGATTTTGTAAAGTATATAATTTTAAGGGAGGGAAGAAGTTTCAGAGAAAGACAGAATTAACAGAAAAGGGACAAACTTTTTTTTTTTTTTTCCGGTACGTGGGCCTCTCACTGTTGTGGCCTCTCCCGTTGCAGAGCACAGGCTCTGGACGCGCAGGCTCAGTGGCCATAGCTCACGGGCCCAGCCACTCCGCGACATGTGGGATCTTCCCGGACCGGGGCTCGAACCCGTGTCCTCTGCATTAGCAGGCGGACTCTCAACCACTGCGCCACCAGGGAAGCCCGACAAACTCTTTTTAAGGAATCATTTGCATACAAATTATATATCAAACAATTGTCTTTATAAAAATAAATGTGAAAAGACCACAGTTTGTAAAAGTTCCTTGGCAGTCACTTTTTTGTGACACCTAGAAAACAATCAAATTGCCCAGGTAAACTGATGAATTTGCCTTCATAGACAGGTGACTCTATTATAAAACAGGATTCTACCCTAACATATGACTCTGTGGGTCTGACAACACCCAGGTTGTAGTGAACAGCTCTGTTCTGGTCACATAGTCCCTTGATGTGCTATGGTCAGGCACTCAGTAGTCTGCCTGGAGCTGCTTTTTGCAGACAGTGCAGTCTTTCTCCAGAAACCTAGAGGTCTGCACTGTGTCCCACTGGGGTTTGCCAGAAAGCCCTCACGGAATTCTTGTTTACTCAGGATACCCTGTGGTACCCTCAAGTAAACTGTGGGATATGCTGGGTTCAAGTGGGAGTGTTGTTTATATCATTTTGAATTTGTTGCAGAGCTCTCTCTTGTACCAGGTCTTCTGTGGCACCCAATAAATGTGTCAGAAAGTATTCTTAAGTGAAACGTACACTGTCTCCAAAGTCTGAAGCAGCCTACCTAGTGCTGTGCTCTTTGTCTCCATGGGAAGAAGTGCAAGGATTTATCTTATACATCTTTGAGGGGATGTTCTGGAAAGCTTCAAACCATTAGATTTCTAAACTTTTCACTTATGGGATAGGCCCTTGAGTCTTTGTAGGGTTGTTATCTGTTCTCTGAAGTATATGTGTCTGGTATTCAGAGTACTTGCCACTTCCTGTTCACCTGGTCCAACTAACATGGCATTATGAATATAGTGGAACAGGTTATATTCTGCACAAGGGTGCAATCAAGATCCCTTTGGACTGCATTACGACAAATAGTGGGAGAGTTAATACAACCCTGGCGCAAAACCATGAATGTGTTTTTCTGTCTGTTCCAAGTAAATGTTCATTTGCATACTGCTTTGATCTTCTTTCCTGATGGGATTGAAAAGAATGAGTTTGCCATAACAAGAGCTGCATATCATCGGCCTGGGGCACTGCTGATCAGTCTGGTAAAGAGACCAACCCAGTACAGAAACTATAATTGGAGCTTCCTCTTAGTTGAGTTGTGCAGTCCACCATCAACAGTCATGGTTTCTGCAAGGTCCAGACTGGTGAATTGAATGGAATAATGGATGACTGCCATATTGGCACCTTTAACTTTTTGATATTGGCCTAATTTCTGCCATTAGATTTAAGATGCAGCATTGTTTCTGATTTACTATCTTGGCTCAGGCAGGAGGCAGCTTCAGAGATTTCCGTTTGGCCATTCCTACAATTATGACTCTCCCAACAGGTCAAGAAACCAATCTAATGATTCTGTCAAGCTGAAAATTACATCCATTTTGATGATGCCCTCAGTGGGACTAGGAAAATGACCACATAGTAGATGCCTGGACCTAGTGAACCCACTGTGGTGCAGTCTTGGACCAGAACTCAACTTATTATCTAACCTCTGTATAATCTACTTTAATCGGGTGTCATGATAATGTTTGGGGTCCCTGGTACCAGTGTCAGTTCAGATGCTGTATCTGAAGAAAGAGTGCTGTATTCCCTTTTCCACAGCGTGAAATTACTCTGCAACTGTAGGACCCTTTGGGTGAAGAAGTGGGAAAACCACTACTGTATCTCTAAGGTGTTCCAGGGCTCTTCCTCAAGGCAATCCTCCATCAATGGACTCTAGGTCTGAAACCAGGTTCAAGTCTGGAAACAGTGTAAGGGATTATGATTCTTTTAATTGCAGCAGCTGATATCAATCTTTTCCTTATCCAACCATAACATTTTTGATTATATAGATCAAGAAATACCCTAGTTGGTTACCTATCCATCTATTTCACCCCTAGGAACACTGGCTTTGCAGTATGGCAATTATGTCCACCTTGCCTATCACTGTCTTGCATGCTGTCACTTGGCTTCTGATATTTCAGGATCCTTTCATCTTGATTGTCATTAGGGAGTCCATTTCTATAGTAGCAACCCCAGCCCATAGGAGATAGTCACCGCTGAGCTTCTTAATGCTTCTAGTGACCCCTTCACTAGAATTATTATTGTTTTAGTGAAGGGAGTGTCCTCTAGACCCTCTTGGGCAGCATAGTCAACTGCTGAGTTCCATGGTCTTGTATAATAAATCTAGTCTAGCATGCTCACACTTTGAACCACTTGACCTCTTCCTCAGTACTTTGCTAGGGTAATTATGGCACCTCCACCTATTTTGTAATAGGCTACCATTTCCCCCCCAAGTTTCATGGAGTTATTCCAGCAATATGTTAAGACCAATCTCAGGTGTCCTTGGCAGGATGTTAAGTTATGTGTCATAGGAGAGTGTGCCATATCAACAAACTCCATACCCAGCCCTATACTCTGTTCAGCACTGTCAAGATCCATTTCCAGGAGTGTTCTCCCAGTTCTTGCTGATACTATTCTAGCTATTCTGTAGCTCTTCTGTGAAATACCTCTTTACTTCTGAAGGCTAGGCAGTGCTTCCATGGCTGAGCCATGTGGCAACTTGACTATAATTATTGATCTAAAAGTAGTGGTGGCTGAAGGATAAAAACTTGAGGAAGGCAAGCAACATTTTAAGAGGCATTTGTCTTAGGTAAAGTCTTTGCCTAGTCTCTAGCCAAAGGAGGGCTGCTATACTCCTGCATGAAGGAGCGGGCCTCTTTTGCCAACACAGACAGTTCTGAGGATTCAGAAGTTTCAAAGTTCTCAAATATGGTCAGCATTACCCTGATACCAAAGCCAGAAAAGGACACTACAATAAAAGAAAATTACAGACCAATATGCCCGATGAATATAGATGCAAATATTTTCAACAAAATAGTAGCGAATTGAATTCAACAACACATTAAAAGGATTATACTCCATGACCAAGTGGGATGTAAGAATGGTTCAATGTACACAAATCAATAAATGTGATTAATATGAATTTTATCATTCAAAGAAAAATTATATTATCATCTCAATTTTGCAGAAAATGCATTTGACAAAACACAACATTCTTTTATGATTAAAACCCTCAACAAATTGGGTATAGAAGGAATATACCTCAGTATAATAAAGGCCATATATGACAAACCCACCTTAACATTATATTCAATGGCAAAAACTTAAAAGCTTTTCCTCTAAGATCAGGAACAAGACAAGGATGCCCACTCTCACCACTCTTATTCAACATAGTACTGGAAGTCCTAGCTAGAGCAAATAGCCAAGACAAAGAAATAAAAGGCATCCAAATCAGAAAGGAAGAAGTAAAATTGTCATTATTTTTAGTTGATGTGATCTTATATACAGAAAATTCCAAAAACTCAACTAAAAACTGTTGGAAAAATCAACAAATTCAGTAAAGATGTAGGATATAAAATAAACATACAGCAATCAAATGTATTTCTATATACTAACAATGAAATATCTGAAAAATAAATAAACAACCCCAGTCACAAGAGCATCAAAAACAATAAAATACTTAGGAATAAGTTTAATATAGGAAGTGAAAGATCTGTACAATGAAAACTACTTGATGAAAAAACTGAAGAAGAAACAGACAAATGGAAAGATATCTTCTGTTCATGGATAAAAAGAATTGATATTATTAAAATGTCCATACTACCTGAAGTCAGCTATAGATTCATTGCAATCCCTATAAAAATTTCAAGGGCATTTTACACAGAAATAGAAAAAACCATTCTAAAATTTGTGTGTAACCACAAAAGACCCTGAATAGCCAAAGCAGTCCTGAGAAAGAACAAAGCCAGAGGCATCACACTTCCTGATTTCAAACTATTCTACAAAACTATAATAATTAAAACACTATGGTGCTGGCATAAAGATAGACACATAGAGCAACGGAACAGAATAGAGAGCTCAAAAATTAAACCTCCACTTATATGGTTAACTAACATTTGACATGGGAGCCAAGAACACTTAGTGGAGAAAAGATAGTCTCTTCAACAAATAGCCTTGGCAAAACTGGATAACCACATGCAGAACAATGAAATTTGATCCCTACCTTACCCCATTATCAAAAATGCACTTGAAATGGATCAAAGACTTAAACATAAGACACGATAACATAAATCTCCTAGAAGAAGACACAGAGAATAATCTCTTTTACATTGGTCTGGGCACTAGTTTTTTTGATATATGACCAAAAGCACAGGCAACAAAAGAAAAAAATCAACAAGTGGGACTACATTAAGCTCAAAAGCTTCTGCATGGCAAAATAAACAATCAACAAAATGAAAAGGCAACCTATAAAATATGAGAAAAATATTTGCAAACCACATACAAGATAACGGGATAGGTCCTTCACTTCCTAGTTTAAATTTACTCCTAAGTATTTTATTGTTTTTCATGCTCTTGTGACTGGGATTGTTTTCTTCATTTCTTTTTCAGATATTTTATTGTTAATGTTTAGAAATGTAACTGATTTCTGTATGTTTATTTTATACCCTACAACTTTACTGAATTTCTTTATTAGTTCCAACAATTTTTGGTTGAGTTTTTAGAATTTTCTATAAGATCACATCATCTGCAAATAATGACAAGTTGATACTCCAAATATCCAACATATATAAAGAACTCATACAACACAATAACAAAAAAGAACAAACAATCTGATTAAAAAATGGACAAAGGACCTGAATAAACGTTTTTCCAAAGAAGACACAGAGATGGCCAAGAGATACATGAAAATATACTCAGCATTACTAATCACCAGGGAAATGAAAACCAAAACTGCAATGAGATATCACCTCACACCTGTAAGAATGGCTATCAAGAAGACAAGAGAGAACAGATGCAGAGATAAGGGGAACGCTTGTACACTGTTGGTGGAAATGTAAATTGGTTCAGCCAGTATAGAAAACAGTATGGTGATTTCTCAAAAATTAAAAACAGAACTTCCAGGAAACAATTCTATTTGCTGTCACATCAAAAAGAATAAAATACCTAGGAATAAACCTAAGGAGGCAACAGATCTGTACTCCAAAAACTGTATCATTGATGAAAGAAACTGAAGACGACACAAACAGCTGGAAAGATATATCATGTTCTTGGATTGGAAGAATCAATATTGTTAAAATGACTATACTATCCAAGGCAATCTACAAATTCAATGCAATCCCTATCAAATTACCAATGGCATTTTCCACAGAACTAGAACAAAAAATTTTTAAATTTGTATGGAAACACAAAAGATCCCAAATAGCCAAAACAATCTTAAGAAAGAAAAGCTGACCTGGAGGAATCAGGCTCCCTAACTTCAGACTATAATACAAAGCTACAGTTATCAAAACAGTATGGTACTGGCACAAGAACAGACATATGGACCGATGGAACAGAACAGAAAGCACAGAAATAAACCCATGTATGTATGGTCAATTAATCTACAACAAAGGAGGCAAGAATATACAATAGAGACAAGACAGTCTCTTCAAAAAGTGGTGCTGGGAAAACTAGACAGCTACATGTAAAAGAATGAAATTAGAACATTCTCTAACACTATATACAAAAATAAACTCAAAATGGATTAAAGACCTAAATGTAAGACCAGATACTATAAGATTCCTAGAGGAAAATGTAGCCAGAACACTCTTTGACATACATCGCAGAATTATTTTTTTGGATTTGTCTCCTAGAGTAAAGGAAATAAAAACAAAAATAAACAAATTGTATCTAATTAAACTTAAAATCTTTTGCACAGCAAAGGAAATGATAAACAAAACGAAAAGCCAACCTATGGACTGGGAGAAAATATTTGCAAAAGATGCTACCAACAAGGGATTAATTTCCAAAATATACAAACAGCTCATACAACTCAGTATCAAAAAAACAAACAACCCAAACAAAAAATGGACAGAACAGACATTTCTCCAAAGAAGACATACAGATGGCCAACAGGCACATGAAAAGATGCTCAATATCACTAATTTTTAGAGAAATGCAAATCAAAACTACAATGAGATATCATCTCACACCAGTCAGAATGGACACCATCAAAAAATCTACAAACAATAAATGCTGGAGAGGGTGTGGAGAAAAGGGAACCCTCTTGCACTGTTGGTGGGAATGTAAATTGATACAGCCACTATGGAGAACAGTATGGAGGTTCCTTAAAAAACTAAAAATAGAACTACCATACGACTCAGCAATCCCACTATTGGGCATATATCCTGAGAAAACCATAATTCAAAAAGAGTCATGTACCACAATGTTCATTGCAGCTCTATTTATAATAGCCAGGACATGGAAGCAACCTAAGTGTCCATCGACAGATGAATGGATAGAGACGATGTGGCACATATATACAATGGAATATTACTCAGCCATAAAAAAGAATGAAATAATGCCATTTGCAGCAACATGGATGGACCTAGAGATTACCTAGAGATTATCATATTAAGTGAAATAAGTCAGACAGAAAGACAAATATCCTATGATATCACTTACATGTGGAATCTAAACCAATGATACAATGAACATATTTACAAAATAGAAACAGACTCACAAGACATAGAAAACAAACTCATGGTTACCAAAGGAATAGCAAGTCGGGGGTGGGGGAGAGATACACTACGAGTTTGGGATTAACATATACACATTCCTATATATAAAATAGATAAACAACAAGGAGCTACTGTATAGCACAGAGAACTATACTCAATATCTTGTAATAACCTATAATGGAAAAGAATCCAGAAAAGAAATATTTATATGTACAACTGAATCACTTTGCTGTACACTTGAAACTAACAGAACATTGTAAATTAACTATACTTCAATTTAGAACATCCATATGATCTAGCAGTCCCATTTCTGGGTATATGTCCAAGCGAAATGAAAACAGGAACTCTAAGAGATATCTGCACTCCCATGTTTATGCCAGCATTATTCACAATAGCCAGGATATGGAAACAACCCAAATGCCCATTAAGGAATGAATAGATAAAGAATACAAACACACACACAGGAATATTATTCAGCCATGAGAAAGAAGGAAATCTTGCCATTTGTGAAAACATGGATGGGACTTGAGGACATGAAGCTGAGATAAGTCAGACAGGGAAAAACAAGTACTGGATGGTATCACTCACGTGTGGAATCTAAAAGAAGTTGAACTCATAAAAACAGAGAGTAGAATGGTGGTCCCCAGCGACTGGAGGGCAGTTTTGGTGGAACTGGGGGGATGTTGTTTAAGGGTACAAACTTGGAACTAGTAGATAAATAAGTCCTGGAGATCTAATGCACACCTTAGTGATTATAGATAACAAGACTGTATTGCAAACTTCAAAGTTGCTAAGAGACCAGATCTTAATTATTCTCACCCCCCTAAAAAAGGAATGATAATTATGTGATGTAATAGACGTGTTAGCTGATGCTATGTTCATAATCACACTGCAATATATAAATGTATCTAATCAACACATTGTACACTTTAAACTTACACAAAGTTATGTGTCGATTATATCTTCATAAAAATAAATTAAAAATTCTTTTCAGTTGCATTTACTCTGATGTATGTCCCCAGCCTTGTTCTCAGCATCCCACTCCTTCTCTTTCAGGACCATGACCATGAGTAGAATTGCTGAGGACATCAGAGTAAACACAATTAGACTTGCTAGAGCTGTGCATTCACACACACACACACACACACACACACACACACACACTTTACTTATTTATTTTGGTAAATTTATAATTGTTAGAAACAGATCCTAGAGCTAATTTTCAGTCCCAACGTTTGCAGGAGATGAAATCTCTTTAAACGTTGCCAAATAAGTTTTCTTATTTCTACACTATGCCTCAAGTTGATAACTGACTGACCTGAGGCTAGAATTTTCTTCCTTCAATTTGTCAGTAGCACCTAACAGTAGCCACCAAATTTCAGAGTCTTTACAATTATTACCGTTCCCATATCTTTCAAATACCAGCCATCCTATACAAGTGCATTTTTTCCCACTTGTATCCCCTCCCAATTGACCACAGGTAAGAGACTTAGTAATTGATACTACAGCATGTGGGGATTATCACCCCAAATTACCATTAATAATAGGGTCTCTGCTGTCATCTGGACAACGAACAATACAATTCCAAAACCCTATTCTCAGAACCTGCTTCCTAAGACCATTTCTGATGCTCTTAGTTGGGTTCTTGCAGAAGCAGACCTCAAGACAAAGATTGGAATGCAATGAGTTTACTCAGGAGATACCAGGAATCAGTAGTAGGAGAAAAGAGAAGAATGTGGCCAATAATGGGTACATTATCACAAGAGGTATAACTGTGAATAACTAGAGCTTAATCCTGAAGGGGAACTCCAGAAAATTGTGTAAATGTGTGCCTTAGAGTTTGCCACAGAAGGGACTGTTTATATACCAACTTCCAGCAGTCATTGTGAGAGTGTTAGTTTTCTAGCACTTTTGACTGCTAATGGGTGCAGGGTTTCCTTCTGGAGTGATGAAAATATTCTGGAAATGGATAGTGGTGATGGTTGCCCAAACTTGAGAATATACTAAAAAACACTAAATTATATACTTTAGTTTTTATTATAGGTGAATTATACCTCATATAGTATTGATATATCCAAATTGTCACTTCAGATAAAATGGATGTAGGTTTAATACATTCTGTTGAATAGTTAACCATAGATAGGGATGTTCCACAGTTAATTCAACCATTTATCTACTGATGGACAGTGAGATTATTTATTGCTTTTTTGTCTCTACAAAATATTTGTCTATATTTATTCCTGTTTATTTGTGCTTTTATTGTATAGAGAAGATTCCAGATAGGGCCATTTCTGGCCAGTTTTTAGCAGATGCATTAAATTACCTTGCAAAAATTTAAAAATTCACATTCCTACCAGCAATATATGAGAGTGCTCACTTCCGTACACTCTCACCAAATTTCTTTTTTCCACTTTGAGAGGTAACAATTACTTTTTATTTCCACTTGAGATTCAGTATTTTTAAATGTCTATTGGCCTTTCTCAGTTCCTACTTCTCCTATCATTTGTCAGTACATATTACTATATAAAAGCTGTTAAATGTTATCATGTGCCACATCAGATATTTTTCTGCTTTATTCTGTCGGTGTAATGAATTATATCGATTATTTCCTAATCATTATATTTGGAATAAAATCTCTTTGGCCATATATGCTGTGATTTGAATAATTCAAATTTCTATTTTCACTTACAATATTTATATTCCTACTTGTAAATAATATTGATCTAGAGTTTTCTTTTTAGTTATATTTATCTAGTTTTATTATTTAGCCTGCCCTGGCTTCATAAATATGACCTGTGGGATCTCCTCACCTTTTTCTGTAAATAGTTAAAATAACAGGAACCACCTGTTCTTTGAGGCTAGACAGTTGTCAGTGATAAGTCTCTGGTCCTGGTGCCTTTCTAAATGGCAGATCTTGAGCTATGTTTGTAATTTCTCTTATGTGTAATTGTTTATTCAACTTTCTATTACTTCTTAAGTGAACCTGGGTTATTTACATTTTGCTAGAAAATCATACTTTTCCTTAAGATTGCTGTATAGTTTACATATTCTTTTACAATTTTTAAAATGTCTTTCCCTCTTTTCCAATTCCTAATGTTGTATGTTTTCATTAGGTTTTGCCCTTAACTAGGGTTTTGCCCTTAATTAGGTTTCCCAGGGTTAATTAATTAAATTTAAGCATCAACTTTGTTTTTATCTCTTTTTTAGTTGTTTTTCTTTCATTAATTTCATGAATTCTTTCCTCCTATTCTCTTTAGGTTTATTGCTTTTGTTTTCTATTTGTTCAGTAGCATGTTTAGTTTATTTTCAGTCCATTTGAAATAAAACACTGAGTTATTTTCGTTTGAATACAGATTTACTATCTCTCATAATTTTTCTGATAAAGAGTATTCTCATTTTTACTACTTTATAGATAATTTTCCATTTCCATTTTCTTTATCTTTGCTTGCAGGATGGTTTAAAAGAGTTTTTAAATACTCTTTTTAAACTGAAAGAGAAATACATGTCCATGGGATCACACTCAAACAGTATAAACGGCTACACTGAAACAAGCAAGTCTATCTCCCAGCACAGACCCCCTACTCCTCTCTGGTCATAACTAATATTATCAGATTCTGGTGTTTCCTTTTAGTAATATGAATATACTGTACAAATACATGTTTTGAAAACTATTCCTTAACTCCTAGTTTAATTCATTAGGAGGCTTCTCAAGGCCATTTGTATGACAGATTTGAAGAGCATAAGCCTTGTCTCTCATCCTTTACTGCCTGCTTCCACCTGCCAACAATATTTCTACAGTTCAAATCTAAGAAAGGGCCATAGACTGGACTCACTTGGCTTTCTAAATTTGTGAATTTCTGATAATGGTTTTATTTTCTTTGCTGTGGAAGACGAATTATGCTGTCCCAGCCTCTTGATCTCACGCATACTGGTGAGAATTAATGATTTCCTTAAATTCATCTGTTAAGCATCTAAGTGATGGCCCCCGCTCTTGGCTCCTCTGGCTTATATCTTGCGGTGGTAATGCCAAGAGGTATGTGCAATGTTGTAGCCCATAAGCTCCATCTGTCTTTTTCCCCAAACCACCACAAATAAATAATTATTCTAAGTAAAATCTATGCTTACCTTGAAAGAAGGCTCCAAAGGCAAATTCTCCAGCAGACTCTGCTTCATCCAGATTGTCAAACCTAAACACCTGCTGTGGTAGGCAAGTCCTGAAATGGCTCCTAATGAGCTCCGTGGCCTGTTATGTTCTTGTGTAATTCCCTCTGTGTGTGTGTGAGCTGAAGGAGGTTGCCATACTGCAGAGACCCACATGGCAAGGAACTGAGGGCAGCCTCTAGCCAATAGCGAGCAAGAAACCGAAGACCTCTGTTCAACATCCTGCAAAGAACTGCATCCTGCCAGCTACCCGAGTGAGCTTCTCATCCTTCTGAGTCAAGCCTTCATGTGACTGCAGCATTCTCAGAGACCCAGTGTCAAGAGAACCCAGTTAAGCTGTGCTCAAACTCCTGACACACAGAAACTGGCACCAATAAATATTGTTGCTTTTAGCCACTAAGTTTTAGGGTAATGTTTTATGAAGCAATAAATAGACCTGTGTTTCAGAAATTCCTTATAAAATGGTGATTACTGGGATTTGCTTTTTCAGATAATTGGTCTGGAAAAGAGTTATGTGCCCCATCAAACCTCAAGCACCCTGTTCCCATCAGCCCATGCTTTCTGAAAAAACCACAGGTGCAGATTTTGGAGATAGAAAAAACAAAAAAAATGATAATTTAAATGTGATCAGGGAGAGAATAGAACTTAAAAAAATATTACCACTACATGCCTATTAGAATGGCTAAGATAAAAAATACCAACAATACCAAGTCCTGAAGAAGATACAGACCAACTTGATCTCTTTGTTGGTTAGACTGTAAAACGGCATTAGCCACTTTAGAAACCATTTTTGCAGGGTTTTTTTTAACCAAGTTAAACACACTTACTGTGTTACTGAGTCCAAGCTCGCTCTGCTGGCCATACAACAGGCCAATGAATCGGAGATGAGTTGCTGAAGCAAGGAATACGACTTTATTCGGAAAGCCGGCAGACCGAGAAGATGGTAGACTAGTGTCTCTGAAGAACCATTTTATGGGGGTCTGGATGCCAGTTTCTTTAATATAATCAGAGAGGCAGAGGCGGTGAGGAAGTAAAGTAAAAACGGACATCAGTCTTGAAAAACATCTCCTGGAATGGCCAGCCTCAGGCAGGGAATGTGTTAATTTCTTCTTTTCTGCGGGATCCACAGGTGGGCAGGGTCAGATTGTCTCCCTGTGAGCTGAACAAAGGCACTTTAGTTTAACATTCAGGCAGAGGGGCAGGGTTCCCAAAAGCAATGAAAAGCAAAGGTTAAAGTCAAAGAAACAGATCGAACATGGAGTCCGATTTAGCTCTTCCCTGTTACAACTGCATTGCCCAGCCATCACATTTATGGGTATTTATTCTATAGAAATGAAAGCTTTGTTCATACAAAAACCTATACATGGATGTTTATAGTAACTTTATATGAAATAGCCCAAACCTGACCTGGTATATTAGCCAGCATTCTCCAGACAACAGAACCAATAGGACATAGGATATATATATATATGAATGTGTATATATATATATATATATATATAAATTTTGTTTTGAGGAGTTGACTCATGCAATTATGGCGAATGGCAAGTTTAAAATCTGCAAGGTGGGATGGTAGGCTGGAACCAGGAAAAGCCAGTATTGCAATTAAAGTCCAAAGGCTGTCTGCTGGCAAAATTCTCCTTTGTTTGGGGAAAGTCAGCCTTTTGTTATATTTAAGTCTTTAACTTATTAATGAAGCCCACCCACATCATGGAGGGCAATATGCTTTGCGCAGAGTCCACTGATTTAAATGTTAATTTCATCCAAAACCACCTTCATAGAAAAATCCAGAATATTTGACCACATATCTGGCACTGTGGACCAGGCAACTTGACATATAAAATTAACTACCATAAGTCCACTCCTTGTCAACTTTATATACACACACATATACATTCATAACAAAGTAAGGGGGAAGTACTCATGATAATTATAGTTCTTGCTTCTGTAAATAGTCACGTGGTCATAGCTGGTATTCATAATTACCTTCTTCCACTACCCATTCTGTATTCCTTTTGCCCTCAGCAAACATCTCAGATGGTTATACTTCCCTACCTGGTAAGATGACCCAAATCTCCATTCCAGAAGGGTCTGGGCCATTAGTAGTGCTGCCTGGGTTGGATTTTCCATTGATTTTCCATCAATTTTAATCACAGAGCTTAGTAAATAAGGGATGCCCCAAGGGATCTCCTGGGGCATATCCCTAGGAAGGGATGCTCTTCCATAAACCCATTGTGAAGTCCTAGTCCGATTTCCCCTTGGTAGTCAGAATTGATTACCCAAATGAGTACAGTAACTGCTTTCCTGGCTTATTGATTCAAAGGCATGCAGAGCCCAAAGTGGCTAGGTGGGAGTCTTAATTTCCAGTTCAATAGAATTATTGTTGTGTCTCCTGGTGGAAGCATTATTTCCTTTGATGCTAAGAACTCCAGGACAGCAAAGTATAGGGTCACAGAAATAGGAAGCAAAAATTTTGCTAGTGAGTCAGTAGGAGTAATGATGAGTGGTACCACTCCCATTTCCACCCCTTGATTCCTGGTCCTGTGAATCCTGGTTATGGGAAAAATTGCATCATATAGTGGACCAGTGTCTAAAATAGGGAGCATACAGTGGAGATTAATTTCCAGAAAAAAAACTAGGTCCTAAGCCAAAGAAACATGTCAAGACAACAGGAAGACGTTTTGCACCCTCAGTTTGAACAGTAGTGACCTGAGAAGACATTGTAGGAAAATGCAAACTTCATTTATATTTTTTACATTTATTCTCTTTTATTAAATCTCATCCCCAAATACGCAGAGTGCTTTAAGTAGGTTCAGGTAGGTAAGTGGTATATTTTTCCAGCTTCTGGAGAGGGGTGGGGCACAAGCCAAGGGAAGTCTCCAATAACCCTCTACTAACGGCTCTGGGTTTCTCGTGCCAGGGTTAGCATTAACAGAGAGTGACATTCTCTCTCCTGTAAACCATGAGTACAAGGAGGCAGGAGGGCACCACCTTCTTTTCACTTATTCTCAATGATGATATCCTAGGAGGAAGGAAAACAGAATGGCAGAAAGTGTTGGAAGGGGTTGATGTCAAGACTGCAGTTTTGTGGACCAGGTGTGTTTAAGAGAAAAGAAGGAAATTGAGGACTGGACTGTGGAGAGGAAATCCTTGCAGTGGAGAGGAAATCTGTGCAGTGCTCACCATTCCATAGTGAGTAGGAAAAAAATCAAATTTGTATTTTTAAAAATGAAAAGGTAAGCCAAGAGGTTTTTTTTTTTTTAAACAATCATCTATTTGATGAAACCTTGTCAGATAGGCAAGAAAAAACTCATTTTTATTGTTATGTTACATTAAGTCACTCATAAATTTTATGTTAATACCAAATGCAGTTATCTGCACAGGAATGTGGGAATTAAAAATAGCAACTCCTGTGCCCATTTATTTTTATTTCATGAACCCTTCTGAACATAGATAGAAAAGGGCTCTTTCAAAACATTTTCTAGTACTCCTCCCTTCTGCTTGGTTTTAAGTTATGAGGATACTCAGAGGCTTTCTCATGTGGCTGTTGATTTCTTAAAGCTGTTTTCACTTTGGACCATCTAAATGAAGTTGTTCTACCTGGTAGAATCCTGCATAACTTTGAGAAGTAATTACTTTAGGCAAAACTTTTAACAGGAAATTAAGGGCCAGTGTTAAAGAATAAAACTTACCCCTTCCTCTGTCCCATATTCTGAAACACACATAATCATGACAACTTTTGCTTATAGCAGCCATGGCTGCTAGGCTTATTTTGTAATTTCCCAGGATATGAATGTCACTCACAGACGATTGCTTTGTTGTTGTTGTGTTATTGTTGATTTTTTAAAATCTTTATTGCAGTATAATTGCTTTACAATACTGTGTTAGTTTCTGCTTTATAACAAAGTGAACCAGCTATACATATACATATATCCCCATATATCCTCCCTCTTGAATCTCCCTCCCACCCTCGCTATCCCACCCCTCTAGGCAGTCACAAAGCACTGAGATGATCTCCCTGTGCTATGCAGCTGCTTCCCACTAGCTATCTATTTTACATTTATATAAGTCCATGCCACTCACTTCATCGCAGCCTATACCCTTCCCACTCCCCCTGTCCTCAAGTCCATTCTCTACAGCTGCGTCTTTATTCCTGTCCTACCCCTAGGTTCTACATAACCTTTTTTTAAACTTTTTTTTAGATTCCATATATATGGGTTAGCATACGGTATTTGTTTTTCTCTTTCTTACTTCACTCTGTATGACAGACTCTAGGCCCATCCACCTCACTACAAATAACTCAATTTCATTTCTTTTTAAGGCTGAGTAATATTCCATTGTATATATGTGCCACATCTTTATCCATTCATCTGTCGATGTACACTTAGGTTGCTTCCATGTCCTGTTTATTGTCAATAGAGCTGCAATGAACATTTTGGTACATGACTCTTTTTGAATTATGGTTTTCTTAGGGTATATGCCCAGTAGTGGGATTGCTGGGTCGTATGGTAGTTCTATTATTAGTTTCCTAAGGAACCTCCATACTGTTCTCCATAGTGGCTGTATCAATTTACATTCCCACCAGCAGTGCAAGAGGGTTCCCTTTTCTCCACACCCTCTCCACCATTTATTGTTTATAGATTTTTTGATGATGGCCATTGTGACCGGTGTGAGGTGATACCTCCTTGTAGTTTTGAATTGCATTTCTCTAATGATTAGTGATGTTGAACATTCTTTCATGTGTTTGTTGGCAATCTGTATATCTTCTTTGGAGAGATGTCTATTTAGGTCTTCTGCCCATTTTGGGATTGGGTTGTTTTTTTGACATTGAGCTGCATGAGCTGCTTGTAACTTTTGGAGATGAATCCTTTGTCAGTTTCTTCATTGCAAATATTTTTTCCCATTCTGAGGGTTGTCTTTTCATCTTGTTTATGATTTCCTTTG
>NW_020174922.1:4939374-4951066 GCF_003031525.2 Neophocaena asiaeorientalis asiaeorientalis | reverse complement strand
ATTGTCTCCCTGTGAGCTGAACAAAGGCACTTTAGTTTAACATTCAGGCAGAGGGGCAGGGTTCCCAAAAGCAATGAAAAGCAAAGGTTAAAGTCAAAGAAACAGATCGAACATGGAGTCCGATTTAGCTCTTCCCTGTTACAACTGCATTGCCCAGCCATCACATTTATGGGTATTTATTCTATAGAAATGAAAGCTTTGTTCATACAAAAACCTATACATGGATGTTTATAGTAACTTTATATGAATATATATATATACATAAATTTTGTTTTGAGGAGTTGACTCATGCAATTATGGCGAATGGCAAGTTTAAAATCTGCAAGGTGGGATGGTAGGCTGGAACCAGGAAAAGCCAGTATTGCAATTCAAGTCCAAAGGCTGTCTGCTGGCAAAATTCTCCTTTGTTTGGGGAAAGTCAGCCTTTTTGTATATATATATATATATATACATAAATTTTGTTTTGAGGAGTTGACTCATGCAATTATGGCGAATGGCAAGTTTAAAATCTGCAAGGTGGGATGGTAGGCTGGAACCAGGAAAAGCCAGTATTGCAATTAAAGTCCAAAGGCTGTCTGCTGGCAAAATTCTCCTTTGTTTGGGGAAAGTCAGCCTTTTGTTATATTTAAGTCTTTAACTTATTAATGAAGCCCACCCACATCATGGAGGGCAATATGCTTTGCGCAGAGTCCACTGATTTAAATGTTAATTTCATCCAAAACCACCTTCATAGAAAAATCCAGAATATTTGACCACATATCTGGCACTGTGGACCAGGCAACTTGACATATAAAATTAACTACCATAAGTCCACTCCTTGTCAACTTTATATACACACACATATACATTCATAACAAAGTAAGGGGGAAGTACTCATGATAATTATAGTTCTTGCTTCTGTAAATAGTCACGTGGTCATAGCTGGTATTCATAATTACCTTCTTCCACTACCCATTCTGTATTCCTTTTGCCCTCAGCAAACATCTCAGATGGTTATACTTCCCTACCTGGTAAGATGACCCAAATCTCCATTCCAGAAGGGTCTGGGCCATTAGTAGTGCTGCCTGGGTTGGATTTTCCATTGATTTTCCATCAATTTTAATCACAGAGCTTAGTAAATAAGGGATGCCCCAAGGGATCTCCTGGGGCATATCCCTAGGAAGGGATGCTCTTCCATAAACCCATTGTGAAGTCCTAGTCCGATTTCCCCTTGGTAGTCAGAATTGATTACCCAAATGAGTACAGTAACTGCTTTCCTGGCTTATTGATTCAAAGGCATGCAGAGCCCAAAGTGGCTAGGTGGGAGTCTTAATTTCCAGTTCAATAGAATTATTGTTGTGTCTCCTGGTGGAAGCATTATTTCCTTTGATGCTAAGAACTCCAGGACAGCAAAGTATAGGGTCACAGAAATAGGAAGCAAAAATTTTGCTAGTGAGTCAGTAGGAGTAATGATGAGTGGTACCACTCCCATTTCCACCCCTTGATTCCTGGTCCTGTGAATCCTGGTTATGGGAAAAATTGCATCATATAGTGGACCAGTGTCTAAAATAGGGAGCATACAGTGGAGATTAATTTCCAGAAAAAAAACTAGGTCCTAAGCCAAAGAAACATGTCAAGACAACAGGAAGACGTTTTGCACCCTCAGTTTGAACAGTAGTGACCTGAGAAGACATTGTAGGAAAATGCAAACTTCATTTATATTTTTTACATTTATTCTCTTTTATTAAATCTCATCCCCAAATACGCAGAGTGCTTTAAGTAGGTTCAGGTAGGTAAGTGGTATATTTTTCCAGCTTCTGGAGACGGGTGGGGCACAAGCCAAGGGAAGTCTCCAATAACCCTCTACTAACGGCTCTGGGTTTCTCGTGCCAGGGTTAGCATTAACAGAGAGTGACATTCTCTCTCCTGTAAACCATGAGTACAAGGAGGCAGGAGGGCACCACCTTCTTTTCACTTATTCTCAATGATGATATCCTAGGAGGAAGGAAAACAGAATGGCAGAAAGTGTTGGAAGGGGTTGATGTCAAGACTGCAGTTTTGTGGACCAGGTGTGTTTAAGAGAAAAGAAGGAAATTGAGGACTGGACTGTGGAGAGGAAATCCTTGCAGTGGAGAGGAAATCTGTGCAGTGCTCACCATTCCATAGTGAGTAGGAAAAAAATCAAATTTGTATTTTTAAAAATGAAAAGGTAAGCCAAGAGGTTTTTTTTTTTTTAAACAATCATCTATTTGATGAAACCTTGTCAGATAGGCAAGAAAAAACTCATTTTTATTGTTATGTTACATTAAGTCACTCATAAATTTTATGTTAATACCAAATGCAGTTATCTGCACAGGAATGTGGGAATTAAAAATAGCAACTCCTGTGCCCATTTATTTTTATTTCATGAACCCTTCTGAACATAGATAGAAAAGGGCTCTTTCAAAACATTTTCTAGTACTCCTCCCTTCTGCTTGGTTTTAAGTTATGAGGATACTCAGAGGCTTTCTCATGTGGCTGTTGATTTCTTAAAGCTGTTTTCACTTTGGACCATCTAAATGAAGTTGTTCTACCTGGTAGAATCCTGCATAACTTTGAGAAGTAATTACTTTAGGCAAAACTTTTAACAGGAAATTAAGGGCCAGTGTTAAAGAATAAAACTTACCCCTTCCTCTGTCCCATATTCTGAAACACACATAATCATGACAACTTTTGCTTATAGCAGCCATGGCTGCTAGGCTTATTTTGTAATTTCCCAGGATATGAATGTCACTCACAGACGATTGCTTTGTTGTTGTTGTGTTATTGTTGATTTTTTAAAATCTTTATTGCAGTATAATTGCTTTACAATACTGTGTTAGTTTCTGCTTTATAACAAAGTGAACCAGCTATACATATACATATATCCCCATATATCCTCCCTCTTGAATCTCCCTCCCACCCTCGCTATCCCACCCCTCTAGGCAGTCACAAAGCACTGAGATGATCTCCCTGTGCTATGCAGCTGCTTCCCACTAGCTATCTATTTTACATTTATATAAGTCCATGCCACTCACTTCATCGCAGCCTATACCCTTCCCACTCCCCCTGTCCTCAAGTCCATTCTCTACATCTGCGTCTTTATTCCTGTCCTACCCCTAGGTTCTACATAACCTTTTTTTAAACTTTTTTTTAGATTCCATATATATGGGTTAGCATACGGTATTTGTTTTTCTCTTTCTTACTTCACTCTGTATGACAGACTCTAGGCCCATCCACCTCACTACAAATAACTCAATTTCATTTCTTTTTAAGGCTGAGTAATATTCCATTGTATATATGTGCCACATCTTTATCCATTCATCTGTCGATGTACACTTAGGTTGCTTCCATGTCCTGTTTATTGTCAATAGAGCTGCAATGAACATTTTGGTACATGACTCTTTTTGAATTATGGTTTTCTTAGGGTATATGCCCAGTAGTGGGATTGCTGGGTCGTATGGTAGTTCTATTATTAGTTTCCTAAGGAACCTCCATACTGTTCTCCATAGTGGCTGTATCAATTTACATTCCCACCAGCAGTGCAAGAGGGTTCCCTTTTCTCCACACCCTCTCCACCATTTATTGTTTATAGATTTTTTGATGATGGCCATTGTGACCGGTGTGAGGTGATACCTCCTTGTAGTTTTGAATTGCATTTCTCTAATGATTAGTGATGTTGAACATTCTTTCATGTGTTTGTTGGCAATCTGTATATCTTCTTTGGAGAGATGTCTATTTAGGTCTTCTGCCCATTTTGGGATTGGGTTGTTTTTTTGACATTGAGCTGCATGAGCTGCTTGTAACTTTTGGAGATGAATCCTTTGTCAGTTTCTTCATTGCAAATATTTTTTCCCATTCTGAGGGTTGTCTTTTCATCTTGTTTATGATTTCCTTTGCTGTGCAAAAGCTTTTAAGTTTCATTAGGTGTCATTTTTTAATTTTTGTTTTTATTTCCATTTCTCTAGGAGGTGGATCAAAAAGGATCTTGCTGTGATTTATGTCATAGAGTGTTCTGCCTATGTTTTCCTCTAAGTTTTAAACTGCCTGGCATTACATTTAGGTCTTTAATCCATTTTGAGTTTATGTGTGTGTATGGTGGTTAGGAAGTCTTCAAATTTCATTCTCTTACATGTAGCTGTCCAGTTTTCCCAGCACCACTTATTGAAGAGGCTGTCTTTTCTCCATTGTATATTCTTGCCTCCTTTATCAAAAATAAGGTGACCATATGTGCGTGGGTTTATCTCTGGGCTCTCTATCCTGTTCCATTGATCTATATTTCTGTTTTTGTGCCAGTACCGTATTGTCTTGATTACTGTAGCTTTGTAGTATAGTCTGAAGTCAGGGAGCCTGATTCCTCCAGCTCCATTTTTCTTTTTCAAGATTGCTTTGGCTCTTCGGGGTCTTTTGTCTTCCCACACAAATTGTGAAATTTTTTGTTCTAGTTCTGTGAGAAATGCCATTGGTAGTTTGATAGGGATTGCTTTGAATCTGTATATTGCTTTGGTTAGTATAGTCATTTTTTTTTTTTTAGTATAGTCATTTTTAACAATGCTGATTCTTTCAATCCAAAATCTGTCTTCAAATTTCATTCTCTTACATGTAGCTGTCCAGTTTTCCCAGCACCACTTATTGAAGAGGCTGTCTTTTCTCCATTGTATATTCTTGCCTCCTTTATCAAAAATAAGGTGACCATATGTGCGTGGGTTTATCTCTGGGCTCTCTATCCTGTTCCATTGATCTATATTTCTGTTTTTGTGCCAGTACCGTATTGTCTTGATTACTGTAGCTTTGTAGTATAGTCTGAAGTCAGGGAGCCTGATTCCTCCAGCTCCATTTTTCTTTTTCAAGATTGCTTTGGCTCTTCGGGGTCTTTTGTCTTCCCACACAAATTGTGAAATTTTTTGTTCTAGTTCTGTGAGAAATGCCATTGGTAGTTTGATAGGGATTGCTTTGAATCTGTATATTGCTTTGGTTAGTATAGTCATTTTTTTTTTTTTAGTATAGTCATTTTTAACAATGCTGATTCTTTCAATCCAAAATCATGGCATATCTCCCCATCTGTTTGTATCATCTTTAATTTCTTTCATCGGTGTCTTATAGTTTTCTGCATACAGGTCTTTTGTCTCCTTAGGTAGGTTTATTCCTAGGTATTTTATTCTTTCTCTTGCAGTGGTAAATGGGAGTGTTTCCTTAATTTCTCTTTTAGATTTTTCATCATTATTGTATAGGAATAAAAGAGATTTCTGTGCATTACTTTTGTATCCTGCTACTTTACCAAATTCATTGATTAGCTTTAGTAGTTTTCTGGTAGCATCTTTAGGATTCTCTATGTATAGTATCATGACATCTGCAAACAGTGACAGTTGAGTCTGGCTAATGGTTTATCAATTTTGTTTATCTTCTCAAAGAACCAGCTTTTAGTTTTATTGATCTTTGCTATTGTTTCCTTCTTTTTCATTTATTTCTTATGTGATCTATATGATTTCTTTCCTTCTGTGAACTTGGGGTTTTTTTGTTCTTTCTCTAATTGCTTTAGAAGTAAGGTAAGGTTGTTTATTTGAGATGTTTCTTGTTTCTTGATGTAGGATCGTATTGCTATACACTCCTCTCTTATAACTGCTTTTGCTGCATCCCATAAATTTTGGGCCATTGTGTTTTCATTGTCATTTGTTTCTAGGTATTTTTTTATTTCCTCTTTGATTTCTTCAGTCATCTCTTGGGTATTAAGTAGTGTATTGTTTACCCTTCATGTGTTTGTATTTTTTACAGATTTTTTTCCTCTAATTGAAATCTAGTCTCATAGCGCTGTGGTCGGAAAAGATACTTGATACAGTTTCAATTTTTGTATATTTCCCAAAGCTTGATTTTTGACCCAGGAGATGATCTATCCTGGAGAATGTTCCATGAGCACTTGAAAAGAAAGTGTATTATGTTGTTTTTGGATGGAATGTCCTATAAATATCAATTGAGTCCATCTTGTTCAATGTATCATTTAAAGCTTGTGTTTCCTTATTTATTTTCATTTTGGATGATCTGTCCATTGGTGAAAGTGGGGTGTTAAAGTCCCCTAGTATGTTTGTGTTAGTGTTGATTTCCTCTTTTATGGCTGTTAGCATTTGCCTTCTGTATTGAGATGCTCCTATGTTGGGTGCATACATTTTACAATTGTTATATCGTCTGTTTGGATTGATCCCTTGATCATTCTGTAGTGTTCTTCTTTGTCTCTTGTAATAGTCTTTATTTTTAAATCTGTTTTCTGATATGAGAGATGCTACTCCAGCTTTCTTTTGATTTCCATTTGCATGGAATATCGTTTTCCATCCCCTCACTTTCAGTCTGTATGTGTCCCTAGGTCTGAAGTGGGTCTTTTCTAGACAGCATATATACAGTTCTTCTTTTTGTATCCATTCAGCCAGTCTGTGTCTTTTGGTTGGAGCACTTAATCCATTTACATTTAAGGTAATTATCGATATGTATGTTCCTATTACCATTTTCTTAATTGTTTTGGGTTATTGTAGGTCTTTTCCTTCTCTTGTGTTTCCTGCCTACAGAAGTTCCTTTAGCATTTCTTGTAAAGCTGGTTTGGTGGTGCTGAATTCTCTTAGCTTTTGCTTTTCTGTAAAGCTTTTAATTTCTCCGTCAAATCTGAAAGAGATCCTTGCTGGGTAGAGTAATCTTGGTTGTAGGTTTTTCCCTTTCATCACTTTAAATGTGTCCTGCCACTCCCTTCTGGCTTGCAGAGTTTCTACTGAAAGATCAGCTGTTAACATTATGGGGATTCCCTTGTATGTTATTTGTTGCTTTTCCTTTGCTGCTTTCAATACTTTTTCTTTGTATTTAATTTTTGATAGTTTATTATGTGTCTTGGCATGTTTTTCCTTGGATTTACCCAAGGAGATATATATGGGACTCTGCACTTCCTGGACTTGATTGACTATTTCCTTTCCCATATGAGGGAAGTTTTCAACTATAATCTCTTCAAATATTTTCTCAGTCCATTTCTTTTTCTCTTCTTTTTCTGGGACCCCTATAATTTGAATGCTGGTGTGTTTAATGTTGTCCCAGAGGTCTCTGAGACTGTCCTCAATTCTTTTCATTTTTTTCTTTATTCTGCTCTGCAGAAAAGTTATTTATACTATTTTATCTTCCAGGTCACTTATCTGTTGTTCTGCCTGAGTTTTTCTGCTATTGATTCCTTCTAGAGAATTTTTAATTTCACTTATTGTGCTGTTCATCATTGTTTGTTTGCTGTTTAGTTCTTCTAGGTCCTGGTTAAACGTTTCCTTTATTTGCCACTTATCTGTTTTTCTGCCTCAGTTATTCTGCTATTGATTCCTTCTAGAGAATTTTTAATTTCACTTATTGTGCTGTTCATCATTGTTTGTTTGCTGTTTAGTTCTTCTAGGTCCTGGTTAAACGTTTCCTTTATTTTCACCATTCTGTTTCCAAGATTTTGGATCATTTTTACTATCATTACTCTGAAAAAAAAATAAAATAAATTTATTAAAATAAAAAGTAAAAAATAATTTTTAAAAATTGAATTAAAAAAATAAAACAAAAAACGGACAGACATAACCCTAGGTCAAATGGTAAAAGCAAAGCTATGCAGACAAAATCACACAGAGTAGCATACACATACACAGTCACAGAAAGAGAAAAGGAAAAAAAATATATATATATATGTATATATATATAGTATATATATATATAGTTGCTCCCAAAGTCCACCACCTCAATTTTGGGATGATTCATTGCCTATTCAGGTATTCCAGAAATGCAGGGTACATTAAGTTGATTGTGGAGATTTAATCCACTGCTCCTGAGGCTGCTGGGAGAGACTTCTCTTTCTCTTCTTTGTTCGCACAGCTCCTGGGGTTCAGCTTTGGATTTGGCCCCATCTCTGCATGTAGGTCACCTGAGGGCATCTGTTCCCTGCTCAGACAGGAGGGGGTTAAAGGTGCAGCTGATTCTGGGGCTCTGGCTCACTCGGGTCAGGGGGAGGTGGGGTACGGAATGCAGGGTGAGCCTGCGGTGGCAGGGGTCGGCATGACAGTGCAACAGCCTGAGGCGCGCCGTGTGTTCTCCCGAGGAAGTTCTCCTGGGGAAGTTCTCCCTGGATAGCGGGACCCTGGCAGAGGCGGGCTGCAAAGGCTCCTGGGAGGGGCGGTGTGGATAGTGACCTGTACTTGCACATAGGTGTCTTGGTGGCTGCAGCAGCAGCCTTAGCATCTCATGCCCGTCTCTGGTGTCCACGCTGATAGCCGCAGCTTGCACCTGTCTCTGAAGCTCGTTTAGGCCGTATTCTGAATCCCCTGTCCTCGTGCACCCCAAAACAATGATCTCTTGCCTCTTAGGCAGTTCTAGACTTTTTCCCGGACTCCCTCCTGGCTAGCTGTGGTGCACTAGCCCCCTTCGGGCTGTGTTCACGCAGCTAACCCCAGTCCTCTCCCTGGGGTCTGAACTCCGAAGCCGAAGCTTCAGCTCCTAGCTCCCACCCTTCCTGGCAGGTGAGCATCCAAGCCTCTCGCGCTGGTGAGTGCTGTCGGCACTGATCCTCTGTGCGGGAATCTCTCCACTTTGCCCTCTGCACCCCTATTGCTGTGCTGTCCTCTGTGGCTCCGAAGTTCCCCCCCCCGCCCCGCCAACCCCACCCCATCTCCGCCATTGAAGTGGCTTCCTACTGTGTGGAAATTCTTCCTCCTTCACAGCTCCCTCCCAGTGGTGCAGGTTAGGTCCCTATTCTTTTGTCTCTGGTTTTTCTTTTGCTCTACCCAGGTACGTGGGGTGTTTCTTGCCTTTTGGGAAGTCTGAGGTCTTCTGCCAGCATTCAGTAGGTGTTCTGTAGGAGTTGGTGCACATGTAGACGTATTTTTGATGTATTTGTGGGGAGGAAGGTGATCTCCACGTCTTACTCTTCTGCCACCTTGAAGGTCTCCCTGTTGTTGAGTTTTGAGAGTCTTTACTCTAGATTTAAGTCCTTTGTCAGATATTTGTAGTTTGCAAATATTTTCTCCCAGTTTGTAGCTTGTCTATTCCCAGAGCAAGAATTTTTAATTTTGTTGAAGTCATATTGGCCAATTTTTCTTTTGTGCATTATGCTTTTGGTGTCATGTATAGAAACTTTTCACCTTGTCTTGGATCCCGAAGATTTTGTCTCACATTATCTTTTATATTTTACATTTCAATATATGATTCATTTTGAGATCATTTGTGTCTCAAGTGTGAAGTTTAGGTCAAGTTTTTTTTTTTTTTTTTAACCTAGGGATTTCTAATTGTTTCAGCATCATTTTTTGAAAGGCTATTCTGACTCCATTGAGTTGTTTTTGAACCTTTGTTTAAAACCTGTTGAGCATATTTGCAGAGGTATAGTTTCTGGTTCTCTACTCTGTTTCATTGATCTCTGTGTCTACCACGCTACCAACACCACATACTGTTGATTAGTGTAGCTATATAATACATCTTGAAATTGGATAGAGTGATTTCTCCCATTTAAAAAATTTTGCCTTTCCGTATAAATTTTGGAAGAGTCTTGTCTCCATCTTCAAAATATCTTGCTGTGATGTTGATAGGAATTGTCTTAAATCTGTATATGAATTTGGAGACAATTTTGTCATCTTTGCTATGTTGAATTTCCAATTTATATTCTCAGTATGCCTCCCCATTTAATCTTCTTTGATTTCTCTCATCAGTGTTTGTAGTTTTCCATATACAATCTTGTACATACTTTGTTAGATTTACACCTAGGTATACTTTTTTTTTTTTTTGAGCAATTGTAAATTGCATTGTATTTTAAATTTTGGTTTCCACATATTTATTACTAGCTTACTAGTGTATAGATAAACTATTTTTATATGTTGCTCTTAAATATTTTGAGACCTTGTTGAAGTCACTTGTTAATTCTGAGAGAGCTGGCTTATTTTTTTAGATAGCTTTACTTTTTCCTTTCCCATCTGTACGCCTTTTATTTCCTTTTCTTGCCTTACTGTGCCGGCTAGAATTTTCAATATTACGGTGAATTAGGGTGATGATAGTGGACATCCTTGTCTTCTTTCTGATCTTAAGGGGAAGTGTTCAATCTTCCATCATTAAGCATAATGTTAGATGTAGGCTTTTTGTAGATGTTCCTATTAAGGAACTTCCTAGTTTTCTGGTTTTTTTTTCATGCATGGGTGTTGGTTTTGTTTTGTTTTTTTGCGGTACGTGGGCCTCTCACTGTTATGGCCTCTCCCATTGCAGAGCACAGGCTCCAGACGTGCAGGCTCAGCGGCCATGGCTCACGGGCCTAGCCACTCCGCAGCATGTGGGATCTTCCCGGACCGGGGCACGAACCCGTGTCCCTTGCATTGGCAGGTGGACTCTCAACCACTGTGTCACCAGTGAAGCCCGGTGTTGAATTTTTCAAATGTTTTTTATGAAGTTTTATGATCACATAATACTTCTTCTTTAATCTGTTAAAATGGTGGCATGCACTGACTGATTTTTGAATACTGAACCAGCCTAGATCTTGCATCTTCTGACCAATATCCTTCATGAACATAGAAAAATTCTAAATGGAATTGAAGCAAATTTGCATTCGTTTTCTGTTGCTGCAGCTACAAATTACCACAAACTTAGTGGCTTAAAACAGCAAAAATTTAATCTCTTACAGTTCTGGGTATGCAAAATTGGTTTCACTAGGCTAAAGTCAAGGTGTCAACAAATCTGTTTCTTTCTGGAGGCCCTAGGATACAATCCATTTCCTTGCCTCTTCCAGTCTCCAGGAGCTGCCTACATTCTTTGGTTCATGGTCCTCTTCATCCATACATACACCTATGGGGGTAGCATCTTCAAATTTCTCCATCCCTCTGCTTCTGCAGTAACACTGCTTTCTGTATGTCTCCTCTTGACTCCTTCTTAGAAGGCACTGGGCCCCCCAAAAAAATCCAGGATTATTTCTCCACTTGAGATCCTTAATTTAATTACACTGCAAAGTCCCTTTTGCCATATAAGGTAACAAATTTAGCCTACCACACTCTATTTCTGTGTACTGTCTTTGGTTTTGGTATCTGGGTAATACTATGCCATCTCATTTTTATTTTTTGTAACAAAATTCTGCTGTGATGAGACTTTTTTTTTAAGATGTTGGGGGTAGGAGTTTATTAATTAATTAATTTATTTTTGCTGTGTTGGGTCTTCGTTTCTGTGCGAGGGCTTTCTCTAGTTGTGGCAAGCGGGGGCCACTCTACATCGTGGTACGCGGGCCTGTTACTATCGCAGCCTCTCTTATTGCAGAGCACAGGCTCCAGACGTGCAGGCTCAGTAGCTGTGGCTCACGGGCCTAGTTGCTCCGCGGCATGTGGGATCCTCCCAGACCAGGTCTCGAACCCGTGTCCCCTGCATTAGCAGGCAGATTCTCAACCACTGTGCCACCAGGGAAGCCTGAGACATTACATTTTAAATTTTGTAATTTTTTCTTACTGTTGCTTTCCCATGAGTTGGGAATATTGTGATGAGTGCTTAGTCTGATAACGTATATATTGCATTCTTTTAGCATAGGTAGAGTGTCATTTAATAAACATAATGCTTTGCCACTGAATTCAATAAAAAAATAATCCACACTTCACTGTGATTAAAAGTGTGACATTTGGGGCTTCCCTGGTGGCGCAGTGGTTGAGAGTCCACCTGCCGATGCAGGGGACACGGGTTTGTGCCC
>NW_020174922.1:4920479-4939329 GCF_003031525.2 Neophocaena asiaeorientalis asiaeorientalis | reverse complement strand
GCCCCGCTTACCACAAAAAAAAAAAAAAAAAAGTGACATTTGACAGCCATTTTTCTCTTTTTATTTTTACATGAAGGGTATGCCCTGGTACTAAAAAAATTGCAGTATGGTAGTGTTTGTGACACAAAATGTCAAGTTGTAACTGTGTCACTGTGACTTGCAGTCCTGCAAAGTGGTGAGCACACTACCTATGGTCTCTGTGAGAGTACTAACCTGAACTACTGTAGTGTGAAGGCAGCCATAAACAGTACTAAAACGAATGAGCATAGCTGTGTTCCGATAAAGCTTTATTGATAGACACTAAAACTTGAATTTATATAACTTTCACATGCTGCAAAATATAATTCTTTTTGTTTTTAAAGCATTTAACAATGTAAATATCATTCTTAGCTTACTGTAGGCCACACAAAGACAGGTGGCAGGCCAGATTTGGCCTGTGGGTCACGATTTGCCAACCCCTGCCTTAACCTCATGGGATCTATATTTTATTTTGTTTTGTTTTGCGGTATGCGGGCCTCTTACTGTTGTGGCCTCTCCCCTTGTGGAGCACAGGCTCCGGACGCGCAGGCTCAGCGGCCATGGCTCACGGGCCCAGCCACTCCGCGGCATGTGGGATCTTCCCGGACCGGGGCACGAACCCGTGTCACCTGCATTGGCAGGTGGACTCTCAACCACTGCGCCACCAGGGAAGCCCGGGATCTATATTTTAAAGCAGGGGAGGGGGGAAAACAAGAAAATAAGTAAGTGAAGAGGTAAAAGATGCTTTTGTGTTATAAAGGAAATTAATAGCAAGATGGCCAGAATGCTTCTTTGAGGAAATATGTAATGCAAACCTGAATGATACGCAGGAGCCAGTCATAAGAAAAGAGTACAGAGTATTCTACAAAGAGAACAGCAAGGGCAAAGGCTGGAGGCAGGCACAAGTCTGGTGAATTGGAAGAACCAAAAAGTCAGGTGTGGCAGCAACACAGAAAGACGAGAAAAGGCTTGGGAATGTTCGGGAATCTAAATAAGGATGGATGCCCATTTTTAAGAATTTAATTTAATTAGCACACTGTGAGGACTAGCCTAACTAATACACTGGGTTTGTGGCCCTTGCTCATTTATATGACCACACAAAATACTGTGAGTTAAAAAAAAAAAAAAAAAGAGGGAGCAAAGGAGAAAATGTTTTTATTTTTGCTGAACTGTTCTAGGAAAATACAGTATCTCCTATATAATCCAGTAGACTGATAATAGATACAATTGGACCACACCATTTATTTCTTTAAATGCTCATCCTTAAGTGATAATGCTTTACTTTATGTTTGCTTACAATACAAATGTGTTGCTTATCAGGTAATTTAAGGCCATTTATAGCAGGTTTACATAAAAAGTGTAGTTTCTTTATAAAACTCAGAACATTAAATCCTCAGTTCACACTTTTTTTCTTTTGATATTCAGACCAATTTGTGTATGCCAAGCTTGTTCTAATTCCTTCTAATGTACTGGAAAGAATATCATTTTCAAGTTTGCATTGATTTGTGGCAATATTTGTATTCAACAATCAAATGCTACACTATTTCCTTCTAAATGGCTGTGCACTTAATTAGTTTCACTTGTGCAGCAATTAATTGGTTTCACAGACTTCTATTTTGGTATTGACCCTGACTATTGATAGTTGGAGCAGATACTGTTATCAGGACTGCGATGCATGTTTTCCGATCACACCACATAAAGTTTTCACGTTTGAAAAAATGTTCTTAATCATAATATCATCTAATATCTTTCAAAATTGCAAAATATTCTTCAACTAGTTTCTTTTTTTCATTTATTTTCTCCAGTACTGCTTCTAGTAAATATGTGGCCAAAGGAAGCTGTAAAAGAAACACAGAAAAGAAGATCAAAACTCTATATTTTCTTCAGTTCAGAAACATATACTAAACATCATTAAACCATTAGAACTCAGCTATCTGCAACTTTGCACCCATAATGGTACCCTACTGGGTCTCTTTTCAACTGATCTTGTTGGTTAGTGTGGGTAATTTTGTCTTTTATAATAAAAATGATAAAGGAGCAGAAGTAAAATGAAAAAAGATAAACGCCTTATTGAACAATTCATGGTTTACTGACCATGTTAATGTTGTAATCTGCAATACCAGCAGTTAAGCCATTTATCTTCAGTCAGCTGATCAATAGCAGGTTACAGTCCTCTCTAGGGCCCAGAGGCCCACAGTAGTACTGTATGTTCATCACTCATAAAAGAGTGAGAAAGAACTATCAATACACTTGTCTGTGTTAGAGCTGAACATCTCAAGAATTGTAGGGTGAAATTTCAGAGGAAAAAAAATGGCAAAAGTATATCCATTGATTAAGTTGTTATAGAAAAGTTTGGCATATCAAAGTGTCATACACATGTTGCAAACTGCTAAGTTTATGAAATATAGATTACATTTTTAAATTTCATAATTTATATAACTTTTCTGGTAAAGTTTTATCGTTCCCTGTGCTTCACTGAGGTGCCCGTAGAACTCACACAATACACTTATGGGTTATAAGTGAAAGAAAATCCTAAATGTTGCCCAGTTACCTCCCAAAGGCCTACCAACTTGCTTTTATGCTCCTTCCTAGCCATCTAGTTTCATATAAAACGTTTATAACAGTCAAGAAGTTCATTAAGTTATTTTTGGAATTGTCTTTTTGATTAACCAGTAAAGACCACTTTTGTCTCCCTGAATGTATTAACGAGAATCCTTATCAAGCCCAGTCCCCTTCCCTACAGGGATGTAGAGTCAGGCCCTTCTTTGTGCTAGGACAACCACCGACAGACAGCAACACTGGTCAGCATCTGAACAAAATCAGCCTGATATCCGCTGTGTGAGTTGTTCAGCTGTGCTCAGATCAGCTATGCTCAGCTGTTATTATATTTAGCTAAACCCAGCATAATGATTCTTTTCTCAATGCAAACTGGGAAAAAGAGAAAAGACTGGCCAGTGGCAGTGAAACAGATTGGGCAGTGAAACAGGTCCAAAAGGCACAAACAGGTTACGCAGGCCATGGAGAAAATATAGAGACCAGTGTTGGTCCATAGAATTGCCTCATATCCTAAGTAGCTTTCTAGTTTAACTTCCTTCTTATATTTATAATAAATTGACTTCTCCTTAAGATACTCTGAGTCTATGTCAGGATAGACTCTATCTATAGTCTATGTCAAGAGTTTTAGACATTTGTCTCACTTGAAACTTACCACTAAATAAAGCATAAGATACAAAAATATCACATTTCTTCACTTCTTAAGATACAGGTGAATATAAGATACTCACATTGACTTAAAAACAGCTTTTTCTGGAAAAAAGAAACCTATCACATTAAATATACACAAATTGCATATGCATTTCAATTTCAGAAATGTGAAAACGTGAGGAAATGCATCATAGAATCAAGGAAAAAATATATTAGATTCCCTTCTGGAAGATAATGATACTCACTGCAAATCCTTACTTTGAGAAAACTGCCCCCTGGGATGCAGAAAACAGTTATATTTGGTGAAACTGCCAGTTTTACAAATGAGACAATTTAAATTCTCAGGGCATTAACATTAGATGTTAAAGAAATACTCACACACACAAAGGCAAAACTACCAGGTAACTTTCTTTTATTTTGGCTATGGCACGCAGTTACCATATGCATTCCAACAAAAGAGCAAACAAACAAGATGAGAATAACCTCCCATCTCTTCCTGGTAGAAGCAAAAGCAGAAATGAGTGTTTAAAAAAGTTTTTCTAAGAAAAAAGGGTTCTCTGATCAAATAAGTTTGGGAAAGAAACCAAACTTTAAAATGTTATTTTATTTCAGGATCTCTTAGAGACTTTAAGGTGCTAATGGTACTGTGTTTCTCCAAGAGGGTAATGTAATACCCTGCTTCTAAATGCATTTGTCCGCACTCTTCTCATAGTCTATTTATCATGTGGAACTAGTGGTCCATGGAATACACTTTGGGAAACATGCTGGCTCTATGATTTCCTGTATAATAATGTCACAGCACTTTTACCAGGCCACAGTGTACTGACATTAATCATCTTATTTGCACAGTTCATTTTCAAGTTAAAAACTAAACCTACTCTTATTATCTTGTGATCAGAACAATTTTCAGCATGTCATGTACTTGGACATTTGGCTTCTTCTTATCTCGAAGAATCTCTCTTCCAGGAAGCCTCCAAAGTGGAACATGAGGTCCATTTACTAATTTATTGCTGACAACCCCTTTTATTCTTTTCCTCAGGCTCCCAATAAAAATGAAAAGCCCCACAGTTAAACACAACTGTTTGTCAAACCTGTTATATTGGATTGTAAGCTTCTTTTAAGCTTCATACAGAGCCTAACACTTCATGCATTTCAAAAAGCAACCCATCCTTTAATCAAGATGCATGATTTGTGCACATCCATCTGCCCTTGTAGGTTCTTCTATTTTTCTCTACAAATAGGTCAGAAAAAGATTAGTATCTGCCTTTATATAACATTAGACAAAAGTTCATATATCTTACAAGGTAGTTGGAGATGGTTCTTTATCTATTTTAATCCAACTTTTCTATTTTCCTTTTAAATACAAAGATTCCTACTTTTTCCCCCTCTAAACTCAGTGTTCTACTTTCTGTTTATGAATTGTAGTTCACTGGCAACCAGCTTTCAAACTGGTCTTAAAATTTTTTTTTTAATATATAAGGATCAATTGTAATTCTGTAGTAATATAAAATTAATGTAATTTATGATGAAACAGTTAATAATTAAAACAAAGTTAGAGGAAGACTAAGGAAAAGTCAGAATTATAAAACATTTCATAAGATAAACAACAAGGTCCTACTGTATAGCACAGGGAACTATACTCAATATCCTGTGATAAATCATAATGGAAAAGAATATGAAAAGGAATATGTATATATATATATATATGTGTATAACTGAATCACTTTGCTGTATAGCAGAAATTATCACAACACTGTAAGTCAACTATACTTGAAAAAAATAAATTTAAAAAAGAAACATTTCACAAAACATACTTATTTCATAAAATATACTTATTGTTTTCAAATGAATAAAATAACAAAGTAACTGTTAACCAAAATTTTTTAGTAGATCTCCTTTCTATTTTACAAATAGTTCCTTACTTATGGAGCAGACTCAGTACATATTCAAATAATAAATACACTAACAGCCTTGGTTTTGAAAATAGCCTCTCTTACCAATTTTACACTATTCATTTTTCACAAACTTTTTTCATAGTACAGATAAAAATTTCTGATCAGTGAAGGATGAATTAACAAAAAGTTTTGTTTTTTGAGAAAGGTTAAAAAATGGGATTTTTAGTTAATTGGTTATTTTTAGTTAATTGAGAGTAATCACTTATATCACATAGATTATCACTAACTTAAATCTCATAAATTATAGTTAATCTGAAGACTAAGTGGAATACAATTTAATCTACAGTGACTCAAGAAAGCTCTTCGAAATCCTATGGTACCATATGAATAGCAATTCTCAGCATACAGATATAGAGTAGATAGAGTTACCACTGAAACTATATTTAATACATAAAATGCCTCAGGAAGTGCTTTAAAAATTCGCACTGTTTGCTTATTTGTTTGCCATATTTTTTAGAACTGCAAAATGTTTTAAAAACACTAAGAAGATGAGGAAATCTGAACTTTTTAGAGTCTAGATTAAGTGCAGGTTTATTTCGTACAGGCAGCATAGAGTCTGTTCCTTTCTCTCTCTCTGCATTCTGGAGGGAACTCCCTCAGATACAGAAGAAAGCACAACTGTTCTTTTACTGACAGGATTTTGGATTTGGATTGAAGTGGCAACCTGACTAGCCAACAGCAGAGATCTTTTCTCACTTGCCCCATCAAATATACGTGAAACAACAAACCCAACAATTATGCTGCCTTGGGTTTCATCTCGGATGGCATGTGCCGGGGCCTATGAAGTCCAGAAAGTCCGCTGGACTTTCTGCATAATTTTATTCTCTTGCATAAAAAAGAAGTGATACTCTTAGTTATGTCATTGCAGTTACACAGGCTTGAACTCTTCAGCACAGGGCAAAAATGGACAGGGGAAGAGCTGATACTGCATGAGATTTCTTGGAATGGGAATTTAATTAGGGCATCGGAATAACTGTGAGTTTTGCTTGGTCTATACTGTAATCTTAAAGTGGGTCTTCCTGGTCATGCTGGCTGTCCCTGTTGCCAAAGGTGACTTCTCTTACTGGAAGGACTTCCCCTGACTTCAGATTTTAGGCTTCTCTTATATGTAAATGCCTACAGATGTTTGCGTTTAGAAAGTGGTGTGCCAGTGACACAACCTCAAACTTATCGCTCACAATAATTATGGCTTCATTTAGAGGTGTTTCTGTATAAAGGTAAGATATGAATGATGGTTGCAGATGTTGGAGAGCTATGTTGGAAGAATAACAAAGCCTCAAGTCCATAAGTGTGAAACATACAGATAATTTATAGCATCAGCACTAACTGGAATGTGCTCTTAATAGTATAAAACTGAAAAGTTTTGTATTGAAAGAAAAACATTGAAATGAGTACCTCTTTAAATCTAAAGGACAAGATTAACATTTTAACCATTTTCATTCTTATTTTTGCTTTGAAAACTATTACCAAAAGATACTGCTTTTAAAATAAAAATTGATAATGGCTATTCTGACCGGTGTGAGGTAATACCTCATTGTCATTTTTGAATTGGGTTGTTTGTTTTTTTGTTACTGAGCTGCTTGTATATTTTGTATAGCTGATTCACTTTGTTATACAGCAGAAACTAATACACCATTGTAAAGCAATTATACTCCAATAAAGATGTTAAAAAAATTAAATAAATAAAATATAAAAATAAAAATTGACTTTAGCAGAGCTGTACTCAAAGTAAAGATATTAAATTTTATGTATTATACCTGCTTTAACAAAGGATATGATTCAGTGAGATTTTGAGTTTAGTAAGAAACTAATGTAGTCTGATTATTATAAAATTAAAGATGGAAAATTTGTAATAAATAAATATTTATACACCCACTCTACTATCTTGTAATTAAAAGATTGAACTTGTTAAAATAACCAAGCAAGGTATCAGAAAGAACAATTTATTTATAATTTAAAACTGGCATTGAATTGTGAGCTAAGTTTCCTAAATGTTGTTTATATTTCTGGCACATTATCTATCTATCTATCTATCTATCTATCTATCGATCTATCGATCTATCTATCTATCTATCCTTCTACCTATCTACCTGTCTTGGTGTTCTGCTGAATATTGAAGTCTATATCTGCTATTCTTAAACTTTGGTGAAGGCTATAATTTGTTTTCCTTTCATTTCCCCCCAATTTTTTTTTTTTTTTTTTGCGGTACACGGGCCTCTCACTGTTGTGGTCTCTCCCGTTGCGGAGCACAGGCTCCGGACGCGCAGGCTCAGCGGCCATGGCTCACGGGCCCAGTGGCTTCGCGGCATGTGGGATCTTCCCAGACCGGGGCACGAACCCGTGTCCCCTGCATCAGCAGGTGGACTCTCAACCACTGCGCCACCAGGGAAGCCCACCCCCTGCAATTTTTTATAGTGGTAAAATACACATAAAATTTACCTTTTAACTTTAATGACATGTCTTTTTTCTGGTATCATGAAAGTAGGCTTTAATTTGTTAAATTAAAAAAAGAAATCCCAGTAAGGCTCTGAATGGAGAATTTTTAACTTTTGCTACTTCAGTTGGATGTGAGGAGTAAGTGTATGTGGGTGACTGTGTGGGTTTACGTGTGTGGAGAGAGTGAGTGTGGGAGTTTGCAGTATGTGCGTGTTATCAGTGTGTTGTAAGTGCAACACTGAAAGCAACAGAGTAAATGTCTTCAGGGCTGTAAAGAGAAACTTTCTGTTAACCTTCAGACTGGAAGTTATTCTATTTACAAAAGCCAGGGAGATTTATAAAACCTTCTCACTGCCATATTGCAAAGCATCTATAGAAAGTAAGCATATTTTGCAGAAAGGGCACTGGGGAAAGAGCCATTTAAAATTTCACCGTTTGCAAGATCTGAAGCAACTAATAGGAACAGGGATATCTAAAGCTAAAGAAAAAACATCGATCAAAGTCTATACTTTCAATTATCAACAACTGAAGGCAGAAAGAATTTTTGACATGGTCCCAATACAAGAAAATGATCTACACAAAGCGGATGAAAATGGACTGAATGAAATCTAGAAAAGGATTAACAAACAACATAGAATAAGGCAACAACAAAACAAGATGAAGACACATTTTCTAGCCATTTCTGGCTAAGTGTTTTTTATGTAAATCCTAGTAAAGAACCATATTGTGGTTATAACTGTATATTATTTGTTTTATACAAGTATACATATTTTAATATACATACCCATAATTCTGTTCAAGTTAATTGTTTAAAAACTTTCATAGTTTATATATTTTAACTATTTGTTCATTGCCCTCCATCACCAGAGATGTAAGCTCCATGAGGGTAGTGATTTTTGTCTCTTGTTCACTGCTATACCACCAAACCTGAAACATTACCTCACATGCAGTAGACAATACACATTTTAAAAATGGATTTCACAGCTTGGGTTCAATTTTATCTCCACTAATTCTTTCCACTTCCTTTATAAAATCACAAGTACAAAAGACTGTTTCAGGTATTATTAAGGCCTGAAAACAAAACTAAGTGATCCTTACTATAATTTTAATTTTGAGGATCAGAATGGACAGAACAAATAAACAATACCTCTTAGAGGGCAGAGTATAAATAACTGACTCCTTTTTGTTTGCATATATGAGAAAGTAATATCAGCTAGAGTATGACAGAGGGACAGCTCCTTCTTTGTCAATTGAAAAGAAACATATTAAGTATGAAATAAAATAATTTACCTCATTTATTCATAGTTATGGCCAGTAGACAGAAATTCAAATTCAAATGCATTTAATGCAGTCCCTGCTAATGGTGGGGGACATAGCACATGAGATATAAGAACTTAATTGGGGACGTCCCTGGCGGTGCAGTGGTTAAGAATCCGCCTGCCAGTGCAAGGGACACAGGTTCGACCCCTGGTCTGGGAAGATCCCACATACTGCTGAGCAACTAAGCCCATGCGCCACAACTACTGAGCCCATGCACCACAACTACTGAAGCACGTGCTCTAGGGCCCGTGCTCTGCAACAAGAGAAGCCACCGCAATGAGAAGCCCATGCACTGCAATGAAGAGTAGCCCCCACTTGCCATAACAAGAGAAAGCCCAGGTACAGCAATGAAGACCCAATGCAGCCAAAAATAAATTTTGAAAATTAAATTTTTTTAATTAAAAAAATTAAAAAATAAATAGTCTCTGGCTGCTAAAAAAAAGAACTTAATTGGATTTACTTAAAAAAAAAGGGTATTCTTTTTATTCTTCTTCACTGTGCCTCATATTAAGGAATTCATTTTTTAAATGGAGATATAATTCACATAAAGTTCACCATTTTAAAATGTATAATTCATTGGTTGTACAAGGTTGTACAACCATCACCTTCATCTAATTCCAGAACATCACCTTCATTTAATTCCAGAACATTTTCATCACCCCAAAAGAAACCCTATACCCATTAGCAGTCATGGTCCCTCTTCCCCTATCCCCTGGCAACTACTAATCTACTTTCTGTCTTGATAGATTTGCCTATTCTGTACATTTCATAGAATGCAATCATACAGCAAGTTACCTTTTGTGTATGGCTTGTTTCACGTAGCATAAGGTGTACAAGGTTCTTCCAGGTTGTAGCACTATCAGTACTTCATTCCATTTCATGGCTGAACAATATTTCATGTATGCAAATACCATGTTTTGTTTATCCATCCATCAGTTGATGGACCTTTGGATTCCTTCCACTTTTGAGCTATTATGAACTATCATTGAGCTGCTATGAACATTTATGTAGCAGTTTTTATATGGACATATGTTTTTACTTATCTTGGGTATATACCTAAGTGTGGAACTGCTGGGTCATATAATCTCTACTTTTAACTTTTTGAGGAACTGCCAGATTGTTTTCCACAAGGGTGGCACCATTTTACTTTCTTACAAGCAATGTATAAGGGCTCTAATTTCTCCACATCCTCACCAACACTTGCTATTGTCTGTCCTTTTGATTATAGCCATCCTACTGGGTATGAAGTAGTATCTCATTTTGGTTTTTGGTTTGCATTTCCCTAATGGCTACTGATGTTGAGCATACGTACATGTGCTTATTGGCTATTTGTATATCTTCTTGTAGAAATGACTATTCAGATCAGTTTCTTTTCTTTCGTTGTTGAGTTGTAAGAGTTTGAAATGTGTTCTTAAATGGTTAGATTTCACTGAGAAAAGCCGCACAGCAGGTTGGGATGAACTAATGAAAAACTGTGAGTCCCTGAATACTGTTATTGACATGTATCAACTAAATTTTTTATGGCTTCAATCACTGACATCTCTCTCTACCAAATCTGATCTACCTCTTTTGATCCCTAAAACTTTTAAAGGTATCATCATCTTTCTCATCATATAAGGTATTAAACTCACCTCTCTTTGGTTTCTACTTTCTGACCCCTTCATCTAATCTCAGTACTGCTATGGATTCAGTTTCTATAAAGTCACATCTATCTCATCCTTCCTATTTTTATAGTGAGGGCACATGCAGGCCCCCACTTCCTTTTGCCTTGACTACCTTCTTGTTCCCAGTCTCTTATCCTTTCAAACCAACCTACATGCTGATCTCATGTATCTTTCTAAAGCACAACTCTGATTACATCCCTTTCCTGCTCAAAGGCGTTTATTGTTTAGTCCCAGTCTACTTTTCCTATTTGTTTTTTTTTCTCCCATGTCCTAAAACACAGAAAAACTAATTTTGGGTGGTTCTCCCACCCTATTATAATCATTAATTTGCTTGCTTGTCTCTGCCATAAACTGTAAGTTTTAAAAAATGTAATAATGCAAAAAGAGGAATTAATACAAGCAAAAATCTTCAAAGAAATTAAAAGGCAGCTATGCCATAAAAAATGAAAGTAGGTATTAGAACAACTTTTTTTCAGTGTGATTCTTATTATTAGAAATCTGTGGGGACAAAGGTTTGATGCAGATAAAGATCAAATACTTAAAATTACCAATTGTATCAGGACCACTTGAAAGGAGGACAAATATTACATTCTGTGTTAAATATACATAAGTTAAGGTTTTAGACCTTTTAATTCTCATGCATTTCTGGCTAACAGTACCAGTAGGTATACTATTGTGCGGGCCCATATTGCCACATGGCAGGACAGCTTTTTATTTTCTGGTAAATATCTTATTTATATAAATTTTAATCCAATGAATGTAGAGAAAATTTTCTTTAAGAGAAAATAGTTCTGTGGCCGAATCCTTAAACAAAAGATAAAACCACAAGGCCAGATTCACTCCTATGATGTCAGAATTCCATTACATATACCACCCAACACAGAGGGAGGACATAAAAGGGAAGTTTTCTTATAATTTTATTTTCAAAATATTTTAATCATCAAATATAAATACTGAATTAATTAGGGTTCTTTTCAGGGAATGTGCTCAATTATTCCACAGCTTCAAGATCGTGTAACCTCAGGTACATGGAGCTGCATGCCATAAACTAAACAAAACAAATGAATGAACGTATTTATACTTCTGCCCTCACAATCCTGTGAGCATAACTTAGACTCCCAAAAACTGGTGGACAAAGAAAACCTTTTCTAAAATTCAGGACAAATATAATTGCTAGAATCGAGAAAGAAGAAAAGTAGGATAAAAAAAAGATGTTTTCTATTTTATAGAGTTTTCTCTTGGGTGTAATTATAAAGTGACATTCAAGTGCAACCAATGAAGTCCCTATTTTTTTTCTCACAGAATTCAAAGGCATCAGCAAAACCACCTATGTCAGTAATAAAAATAAAAAGTCTTTGACTTTTTAAATGTTATCATACTGTCACAGTGGAATAAAATTAACTTGACAAATGCTCTAAAGGCACATGGTGCAGTTCATTATGTATAACAGCAACAGCAGTGGTTTCCCAGTGTTCATAGAGGCTGCTCCATTAAATTTACCTCCAGTCAATAATTAGGAGTCCACAAATAAACCTGGGCAATTAAATCAATACTGCCAGGCAATTATATTCTAGAGTCCAGGCTCAGTGGCACAAAAAGGCACTATATCAAACTGCAGTATTAAGCAGTCTAATGCCATTTTCAACAGGATTTTTTTTACAATAACTGGACAGAATAAGCATACACCCAGATAATATAGAATGTATATATGTATATCTACATGTGTTAGTCAAAAACTCAGATCTGGTGTCAATAGAGCTTTAGTAAAATTTAATAAAGATTTATACATATCGATTTGTTATTTTTATGTTCATAATTGACGATAAAACTTCCATATTAAAAGGTCATACTTACAAGTTGAATGTTAAAAAATCCACTACAAAGTTTATTTTTATAACTTTCACATTTAAAAAAATAACCTGTAACAATCATTACTGAACTCCTTTGATGTGCCAGGCACTGGGCTGGGTGCTGGGAATGCAACATGATTGAGAAATGGCCTTTCTTCTCAAAAGCAAGAAGGCTTTGCCCAGCACCTGCACATCTGCACTTCAACAACTTGAGGCAAAAGAGTGCGCATCACCTTCTATTACTATTGATAGTAATAGTGTTTCCAGATAATGTTTCAAAAATATATAAAATGGGTACTAAGAATATGAATAATAGTTCATATATTATTTACTTATTCTTGACTTTTCCAAAAACATAGATACTGCACTCACAGAACAATATTGTTTTTGCTATTTTGAGAAATATATTTAAGCTGTTTTTAATCCAGTTCATTTTAAAAACAGACAACAATTAAGTTGAGCAAAAAGAACTATAATGAAAAAGTTTTGGAATATATTACATGCTGTCAGTGATATCAAAACAAAAGTTGGCTATGACTAGAAAAGCAGGGCTCTCACCTGCCAATAAACTGCCCTGATCACTTACAAGAGGGGCACATCCCAACAGACTATATGTGTATTAAAAAAATACTTGAAAGGGAAGAAAAAGTATCACACAGGTCACAGCAGCAGTCTCAATAGACCCCTCAGGGATTTCAGCTCGTCTTGGCCTTGTCATCCTCTATGCAGCTTTCCACTCGGCCCAGAAAATGTCGATAGGAAAATGTTTGAGGGGCCTCTGGTGGAAATTTTTTCATTCTTTCTGCATTGACAGGATGCCAAATCAATATTTACTTCCCACTAACAAGCTGCTCGAGGTCTCAGTAGAAAATATTGTAGAGAATGCAGGAAGACACAGTAATAAACAGCTGTCTGGCTGTGAGGAAAACATGAATTGACTGGAAACAGGTCCATAGTAAAAGGTCACTGAAACCCATGAACTCCTCAGGTGTCCATATCAACTACTAACTTTAAAGACACATAATAAACAATCTCTTTTCCTAAGAGGGCTGAGAGAATGGATCCTTTTCAGTCTAGCAAGCATAGAGGTTGACTCAATAATTTAATTAATGCCTTTGCTAAGACCCATGTTGGCTCCTTCCCAAGGCATTTGCTTCATTTGTTAAGTCCAAAAGTACAAATGGAGAGTTAACTTTCCTGTCTACCTACTAGAATACTTATTTACCTAACAGAAGTAATGTGTCTGTTTACAAAAAATTAGGCATCTAGTAACAAAAAAGTAAGGCTTGGAATTTTTATCTGCAAGTTTTAATATATGAAGTAGAAAAACAAAATACCTGTCCTTCAAGAAGTTTCTGAATGTACAACAGCCATTCCTTGTCATTTTCAGCATCGATCTTTGTCCTTTCGATTTCCTGAAGGAAAAAAATAAAAACACTGTTGTTAATTTCATTTATATGAACTTGATCATACTGTTAGATACTGAATAAATCCAGAGAAATATTGGTGGAATTAGATTCAGCAAAGAGCAGCCTGTCCTTTCAAAGTAGGGAATATTCAAATCGATGCTCTTTAATGTATAAATATCTACCTACATGTGGAAGATAAAGCTATATTTCTACATTTCATAATATAATTCAGGAATGTTTTATTTCTGCCTTCACAGTGGAGCTCACACTGGACTGAGGTGGAGGTGGAAGTGATTAAAATAAAATGAAAAAGAAAATGGAGCTGTATAGAAGAATCATTTATAAGTAACCCTCATAAGATGACATAAAACCTTATACTCAAAACTCTGACTTACCAGTAGATAATTAAGGAGTAATTGTTATAATCACAGACAAAATAGGACATGCATGGTTCTGGTGTACTTAAATGCTTACTCATTTAAAATATCCAATAACTAGCTGATAGGTAAGAGACGCTCCAACTTAAAGTATTGTTAAGTCACTAAATATTTTCAATGCATCAATTTTCAAAGTAAAATATTCTGAAAGTATAATGTATTCACATGTGCAACTGATTATTCAGTTAAAATCATGATTCGGTTTGCAAAAAATGGGCTTTTCAAAAAGGGAAGGATTTGGAAAACATTTGTTGAAATTTACTGTATGCCAAGTATCAGGCTAGGTACTTCGCATAGGTTGTCATAGTGTTTTACGTGAATTTACAAGAGTTCGATGTAGCTTAAAGCATAAAATTCAGGTGGTTTGGGCTCTACTTGGGTAAGTCACTCAACTCTTTAGACCTCTGAAAGATGCAGGCGGCGATCAGTCCAAATAAGCTCGATCTATAATTAAATCTAGTAAATATATCCAGGTGTGTGCACTGAGTCTTCACAGAACAGTGTGTTTTTTTTCCAGGACGACTTCCATTTAAGGTTGTGTGGTATGCATATTTTGGTGCTTGGCATCCCTGGCTCCAAACTGCATCTGCCCAGAGGCCAGGGTGCCATTTCTTCACAGAAATGTGCTAGCTACTCTTTGGGACTAACAAGAGAGATTCTTTTCTAATTAATATACTCAAAGGGGACAACTTTTTCCAATTTGTATACTCAAAGGGGGTTCTTTTTTCTAATCTGTAAGCCCAGCAAGGGCATCTTTTAAGACCACACAAAGGCAGTGATGCTGTCTTCCAGAATATGTATCTGGAACACACACACGTATACACACATATACACATGAGGGATTTTGCTAAGTCTGTTTGTTTTAAAACTTTTAGGAAACAGAGGAGGACTCTACCTTAATTTTTTGTTAGGTTTCTTTTTATCAATCAAATTTTAATTAAATGTCCATAATAAGATACAGTTAACACCCTTGCCTCAGATACTATTATTTCCTGTGTGTCTTATATTTGATACTGTATTTCATAATGCTTTTGTACTTCGAAGTTCAGAATTCACAGACACTGTGGCATAGGTGCTGAAAATAGGAAACTGATAATTCACTATCCTATTCACCCATAGGATGAAAATAATCTCTGCAGGACTCCTTTGACCTCTTTTCTAAGAATTCTTAGCAGTTTAAAAACTTTTACAAGTTGTAGATCTGCTCTATTCCAGAAATTTTTTGAGAAACTGATGGGGGAGGGGTGCTGAAGGATGTTCTCATACAAACATTTAAGTCTATCATTTTACTTAGTCATTGAGCAAATATTTATGGGGAAGCTAAGAGTACCATCATCTCTTTAATCTTTCTAAACAATAAAAAATCTAATATTTATGTATTAAAGTTCAGAGACTTCACAATAGAACAGGATTGAGTATCCTCCACAGGTTTCACGGAAGACTGTGTATGAGATTCTGCTGTTTATGAGGCAATAACTATCAAAAATGCAGTGCCCTCCTCAGGAGGTACAGAAATGCTACTGAAGACCTATATGTATATGCACATAAATTCACTCAGATGGGAGTATTTTCCCCACTTTAAAGCAATAAATATCTTTTTCTATAACTTGATCAACAATAACTTTGAATTTAGCTAGAAAAGCCAATATATTCACTACATTAAAAAATCTCATGTAGGACGAAAAATCCTCAAATCAATCCTGACCCAGCTAACTAAATCCATTCAAACAGGCTTAATTAAAAATACTAGCTTAAAAGATATATGATGAACTATAGAAAATGGAAGAGACAGGAAAGGATAACTGAGTTGAATAACAAGCAAGCAGTTCTAAAGGTTATGTGTACTGGCTTACTTCTGTGTTACATAGTTAAATTTCTCTAAAGGTTTTTTGAGTTGGTTAATACTTTTGATATATCTTTCATTGGTACACTGATATTCTTGCCTTCATTAATATTACCTTAAAGATGAAATTCTAAGAATTATAAAACAAAAATATGTACTTACATTCAATGTGTAACAAGCCCATTATTAATAAATATTTAAGTGAACTTACTTCTTCATCTTCTGTGTCCAATATTTCCTCTAGATCTGACCGTGAAATGTTCAGGATAGATGCTGCCAAGGTCTGGGCTTTATGGGTTGAGGTTTTACAAGCATCCCTGTTTTTCTGCACCTTTTTAAGTTCTCTGATTTGTCGCCTTATTGAATGGACATCATTTTGTAACTCTCTGACCAAAGCCTGCAACATATTGGAAAGAATGTGGGCTCATATGGAAGTCATAAATGAAGAAAAAGCAGTCATAACATAAAAATGTGAAGATACTAGCAAATAATTTTTTATTAGGATTACTCTGATTTTATTTATATTGGAACATAATGGATTGCTCTTTACTTATTGTCAGAATGCAATAAAAGCTCTCGCAAATGACCACTTAACCAACTTGCTGGATTAACCAAATCTCTCCAATCCGTCTTTCAGATTTGCAACTGTTATCTTGGATAGTGAATACTTGTAGCAGGCAGGCTACTTAGCATCATGCCAGAGCACAACTACTCCCACCAGTTGAGCTGATGCCAATTGTCAGATCTATTTATTCCTAAGTGTGTATATTTGTTGTAACAGGTTAGTTACATAATTATTACATAAATAATGAAATATAACTGCATAAAGAGGGTTGTTCCTATTTTATTAAAACTGGATTAGAAATCTTTGGAAGGATTTGATAAAGCCAGGTGGGTAAAAGTGCAATTAAATTATGTGTACAACAATAAAGGATTGACAAAAATCATAAAAGTCTAGGCTTGCTTCCACAAGAGTCTCTAATTTCTCCCTTTGAGAATACATGCCTATGTGTGCATAAGGAAAAGGTAACTCTTACCCTGGGTGGACAGAGCTCTGGAGCCTGATGCCTGGCTTTGTGGGCTGAGAGCAGGCTAGCTAGATGTTTGGGTTGTTCTCAATCTTTTGCCAGCTTAAGCAATGTTGCAATAAATAATGGTGCTCGTATATACATTTTGCATCCCTAGGATATATCCCTAGAAGTGAAATTGCTGGACCAAAGGGTGTGTATAACTGTAATTTTGAAAGCTGTTTAATTCTCCCTCTCTCCAAGATCCTATCAATTTACACCTACACAAAGAACATAGGAAAATACTTGTTTCTCCATACCACTGGCAAAACACCAATCTGGTTTTTCAGTGTAGTTTGTTTCTTTCACTATATTATAAAGTTTCATTTCTCTTATTAAAAATGAAGTTGAGCATCAGCCTTAACAGATAATTATATTTCTTTTGTCTTTTTTTTTCTATTTTTCTTAGTGATTTATAGGAGTTATTTATACTTTAGGGAAATTATAATTGTCTGTTGGGTATTTCTAATCTTCTTCATATTTTGTATTTTTCTTCTGACAGTAATTATAGTATTTTATACCTAGGAAAAAAATGTAAGAACTTTAATGTACTAAATGAATCTTTTCCTTTCTCACTTTTTTTTTGTTTGTTTGTTTTTGTTTTCTTTTTGCGGTATGCGGGCCTCTCACCATTGTGGCCTCTCCCGTTGTGGAGCCCAGGCTCGGGACGCGCAGGCTCAGCGGCCATGGCTCACGGGCCCAGCCGCTCTGCGGCATGTGGGATCTTCCCGGACCAGGGCATGAACCCGTGTCCGCTGCATCGGCAGGCGGACTCTCAACCACTGCACCACCAGGGAAGCCCTTACTTTTGAATTTAGTGTGATACTTTAAAATTTACTGTGATACTTTAAAAAGCATTCTCCACAATTTTATATACATATATGTATATTATATATATATATACTCATTTTCAAACCATGATTTTTTCTGCCACTTTTAAGATTTTATTTTTCAGTTTTAAATGTTTTATCCATTTGTAATCATCTAGAAAATTATCACATACAATCATAGTTGTCTCACCACTACCTGTTAAATAGTCCATATTTTCCCCATTGATTTCATGTGTGTTTAGGTCAGGTTCTGAACTTTCTATTCTGTTCCATCTGTCTTCTTATTAGTGAAGCTTTATAGTATATTTTAATTAGTGAGGCTTTATAATAAATGTTATAATCTGGTAGGGGTATCTCCCTTCTATTACCTTTCTTTTCAGATTTTTCTTGGTAATTTTTGTTTGTTTAGGTTTTCACATAAACTTCACATTGAGCTTGTCTAGATCCCCTTCCCCTAAACATTTTACTTGTAATTTTATTTAAATCAAGTTAAATTTTATTTGAATCATGTTAACATTTTAGAATGTTGAGTCTTCCTAATCAAAGACCATGGTATTCCCTTCCAGCTGTTTAAGTCTTTATTTGTGTTTCCGAGGCTCATTTAAAAATTTTCTCTTTGTAGATCTTTTTTTTCCTGGGCCTCTTACTTTTTGGGGGGCACTGATTCTAGTACTGATTGTTGCTTGTATACATAAAGATTGTTAATATATATTAAGCTTACTGAAATTTCTTATTTGTTATGAGTTTTTCAGCTGATTCCTCCTTAGCTTCCAGGAATTGAATGTCTGCAAATATTGATAATTTTACTCCTATTTTC
>NW_020174922.1:4910930-4920401 GCF_003031525.2 Neophocaena asiaeorientalis asiaeorientalis | reverse complement strand
TTTTTTTTTTTTGCCATGCCACACAGCTTATGGAATGTGCGATCTTAGTTCCCTGACCAGGGATTGAACCCAGGCCCTCAGTAGTGAGAGCACAGAGTCCTAACCACTGGACCACCAGGGAATTCCCTATTTTCCAACTTTTATACCTCTAATTTCTTTCTTTTCTTATTGAATTGATTATTAAGTTCCTCCTGAACAATATTAAGTAATAATATTGATGGACATACTCAACTTGTTCCTGATTTTAGTGGGAATCTCTCTACTTCATAGGAAATACTATGCCAGATTTTGAGTTGAGAGCTGTATTTTAATATACTAAAAAATACACCTTAATATATTAATATATAATATAGTTTTATATAGGTAACTATCTACTCATCTTATTTTTATTTCTTATAAGAATGGAAACCAAATTGTCTTAAATCCATTTTAGCATCCATATAAACTATCATATGATTTTTCATCATAAATCTATTAATACAATTTTAAATAATTTTCTTAGTATTGAATTATCCTTGCATCACTGGAATAAACTCCACTTGGTGTGATATATTATTTTTTGATGTGCTGCTGAATTCTATTTGGTAATATTTTATCTGGAATTTCTATATTAGTAAGAGATTGATTCATTTCTTCCAAAAATATTTGGAAAAAATCTTTTCTTTCCATGTTTTACAGTAGTTTTAATGAGATTGAATCTATCTGCTCTTTACTGATGTGGTAGCACTCATCTGAATTTGGCCAAGTATTTATTGCAAAGAAAGATACCTTTTTGGCAAATCATTTTAATTTTCTATTTGTTCTGGAGGGCGTTTTGGTACATCATAATTTTCCTAGAAAATGATCTATTTCATCCAGGCTTCCAAATTTATTTGCAGAGTTGAACTAAGTATTCTGCCATGATTTTTTTTCCCTGTGTCTATGTTTATTGTCACTTACTTGTTATTTTGTATAGTTGTGCTTTCTACTTTCTTAACTAGGTAAGCTAAAGATTCAACCTATTTTATTGCTTCTTACTTTTCTTTTCCAAAAAAAATACTCTTGTATTCATTTATTAATTCCACATTAATTCATTAATTTCTATTTCAATCTTCAGATTCTATTTAATTCTTCAGTTGAATATTTACTTTCATTTATTCTTGTTTGCTAATGTAAATATATAAGGCCATACATTTTTTGAGCACTGTTTTAGCTCTATCCTATGGGTTCTGATAATTCTAGAATGTTATTCTTTTAAAAATATTCTGCAATTTGTTCACATTTCCTTCTTAACCCAATAACTTTTTTTTTTTTAATATTTAAGTGCTAGTGACTGGTTTTCTAGTTTTGTTATTGATTGCAGTTTTATTGCATTATTCTCAGAGATCGTCATCTATACTATTTCTACTTTTCAGAATTAATTGAGGTTTCTTTGTGGTATGTCTTGGGTTGGAATGCCTGAAAATGTGGGGTGGAGATTTGTGTGGGAGAGGGTGCTTAGAAGCAACACCTATTAGAAACTTAGGGAAGCAGGAGCAGGCAGAGGGAAATGTTGATCTGCACTGTGGTTACAACAGAGGCTTCACGCCGTCGTGTAAGGAGCTCTGGAGCCGAGATAGCCTTTCAGAGTTGTCTCATCTTTGTTTTTTCCCCCTTATACATGACATGAACTTTTTTTACATCACTATTCTTTATTTGTTTGAGTCCAGAAACTTTACTGAAACATAAACAGGGGATGACATATTAGATCAATTTTCCCTGGTTCATGTTATGTTCTTAGAAGTTTTTTATTTCTGAAAATTGTTTTTGGATTATAGCTTCAATAATTGTCCTGTTCCATCACTCCTTTTCTTCTTTGAAGACTCCAATTATACATGTGTTGAATCTCTGTCATTTACTTCAGAAATCCTTTCTTCCACAGTATGTTTTGTTTAACTGAAGCATAATTAGAATGAAACAGTGCACACATTTTAAGTGATTAGTTTAATGAGCTTTGATAATTGTATGCTTCTGTGTAGCCAACACCCTGTTCAAGATATAGAACATCTCCATACTCAAGAAATTTCCCTGATACTCCTTTCTAGGTCAATTCCTCCCACATCCAGACAGCACTGCTCTGATTTATATCATCCTAGATTAATATTTCCTATTCTAGAATGTCATCTAAATGGAATAATACACTATGTACTCTTTCATGTCTGACTTCTTTTTCTCAACATGGTGGGGATTTTTTGTTTTTGTTTTTTTAAACATTTATTTATTTTGTCGGTGTTGGGTCTTCGTTGCTGCAAGCGGGCTTTCTCTAGTTGCAGCAAGCAGGGGCTACTCTTTGTTGCGGTGCGCGGGCCTCTCATTGTGGTGGCTTCTCTTGTTGCAGAGCATGGGCTCTAGAGCACAAGCTCAGTAGTTGTGGAGCATGGGCTTTGTTGCTCCACGGCATGTGGGATCTTTCCGGACCAGGGCTCAAACCCGTTTCCCCTGCATTGGCAGGCAGATTCTTAACCACTGCACCACCAGGGAAGTCCTAACGTAGTGTTTTAAATTAGGGATTCATCCATATTGTTTTGTGTATCCGTAACTTGTTCTTTTCCTTTTAATTTATATTAAATGTAATAAGTTCAACAATATTTATACACACATACATTCATATAAAACCCAGAAATATATATTTTTTTCCTGAGATAATTTTATTTATTTTCTTTTACTTCTTTGCTTTGTCTGCCAACTTGCTTTCATTTGTTCCCATGTCTCACCACCTTTTCTCTAAGTTCTTACATTTACTTCCACCTTAAACATGTGCTTTTTGGAGGAAATTATTTCATTAATATTTTTATTCACAGTAAAATATTTTCATCTTCTCTGCAGCAACTATCTGTGGTGAAACTTCTTTTCCTGCCATTTACTTTTCCTGTTTCCTTCCTCCATTCTTATCCTAATCTATTTTTGTTGATACTATGTTGGTTCATTTTTCAGGACTCGTTTTTGAAAGAGAAGAGTTTTTCCAAGATTTCCTATTTGTAGAAAGTTATGTGGCAGAAGGCCCTGTGCTGTGCTGCAGGCTGGTGAAGTTTTATATATGAATCTAATATTTTTTCTGATGAATTCCATTAGCCAGGTTATTTTGGTTATGGTTTGTTTGGTTTTTTATAATATAAGGAATTTTTTTTCTTGGCTGCTATGAGGAAAGCTGCCTCCTGCAGATACACCTTGTCTGCGTTATTCTTCATTAAGTCCTGCCTCCTCCTCTTCTCTGGAAGCAAACTAGTTCTAGGAAGCTCCTACACAAACAGATGCAGACTCATTCCACTATTGCAGACAGGTGATTAGGATGTGTACCTCATGTGACTGTCATCTAAGACTGTATTTTTGCTTGATCTTTCAGAAGTCTACAGCACCTAAGTCTTCTCTCCCTGTTATCTTATTTTTGCTTCCTTTTGGATGTCTTCACCAATCTTACCTGGTTTTGGCTACTCTTCCATGTCTTCTGAAATACAGGGTTTTAACTGTGACCTAGGTTTGCTGTAAAAAGGAACTGAATTTTTGTTTCTTATTCTCCTTGTCTGTCATGTGATTCCAAGGGAGAGAAGGGGAAATGATTTTATCCCTTTATAATCAAGTCAGAATTCTCCAAAGTGCATTTTCCCTTACTATTTTATTATAAAAAATTTCAAACATGCCGACAAGTTTAAAGAAACTCAGTGCACAACCATGTACCCATTACCTATAGGTTACAATTAATTTTGCTATACTTGCTTTATCACATAGCTATCTTCCATCTTATTTTGTTGGTGCATTTCAAAGGAAGTTGCAGACATCTGTACAGTTGCCCCCTAAACACTTCAGCATTCACTTCTTAACTAAAGATCAATATTTATTTATAGTTCTCATTACTATTTTTTGAGGTAAAATTTATATACAGTGAAATGCGTACGTCTTAACTGTATGATTTTATGAATTTTGACAATGAAAACACTGGGTAACTCACACCCAGATCAAAGTAAAGGACATTTCCATCACTCCAGAAAGTTGGCTTATGTCTTTTCCTAGTCAATCCCCATCCTTAGCTCCAAGAGGCAGGCAACAACTCTCTTTTTTTTTTAATATATATATCTCTATAGATTAGTTTTGCCTGTTCTATAAATTCTTACAAATGGAGTCATACAGTATGCATAATTTTGTTTGGATTCTTTCACTTACAATGTTTTTGCAATTCATCCACATTGTTACGTGTATAAGTAGTTCATTTCTTTGTATTGCTGACTTTTATTCCATTACATAATTATAATGTTGTTATACATTTTCCTATAGATGGACACCTGGGCTGTTTCCAGTTCTTGACTATTATGAATAAAACTGCTATGAATATTCCTGTGCATTTTGTGTGTATGTGTGTATACATGTTTTCATTTCTCTTGAGTAAATACCTAGAAGTAGAACTGCTGAGTCATATGGTAGGTGACTGTTTCATTTATTAGAAACTTCTATAGCTTTCCCTTAGAACTTGTGCCACCAATGGATGAAAATTCTCCATTCTCCACATTCTTTCCAACATTTAGTGGCTTACCTATTTTTTCTTGAATTTATTTCTAAGAATTGTATTTTTAAATTTTTATTTATTTATTTATTTTTGAGGTACGCGAGCCTCTCACTGCTGTGGCCTCACCCCTTGCAGAGCACAGGCTCCGGACGCTCAGGCTCAGCGGCCATGGCTCACGGGCCCAGCCGCTCCGCAGCATGTGGGATCCTCCCGGGCCGGGGCACGAACCCGCGTCCCCCGCATCGGCAGGCAGACTCTCAACCACTGCGCCACCAGGGAAGCCCAGAATTGTATTTTTGATGCTATAGTAAGTTGAAAGTTTTTTATTTCATTTTCCAATCGTTTAGTGTTAATATATAAAAACTTTTGATTTTTGTATTTTGACCTTGTATCCTATGAAATGGCTAAACTCTTGTTAATGCTAGTAGCTGTTTTATAAATCTTTAGAATTTTCTATGTAAAGTATCATGTCTCATCAGAGAAACGTACATCAAATTCACAATAAGGTATCACCTCACACCCATTAGGAAGGCTATTATTGAAAAAACAAAAAACATGTTGGCAAGGATGTGGAAAATCTGAAACCCTTGCACACTGTTGGTGGCATTGTAAAGTGGTGCAACTTTAATGAAAAACTGTAGGAGATATTTCAAAAATTAAAAAAAAAAAAGGGAGAGAACTAATATATATCCAAGAATCCCACTTCTGGATATATGCAAAAGAACTGACAGCAAGGTCTTTGCACACTTAGGTTCACAACAGCACTGTTCACAATAGGCAAGAGTTAAAAGCAAGCCAAATGTCCACTGATGGATGAATGGACAAACAAAATGTGGTATATATGTACAATAGTATATTATTCAGCTTTAAAAAGGAAGGAAATCCTGTCACATGCTCCCAAATGGATGAACCTTGAAGACATTATGCTAAGTAAAATAAGCCAGTCACAAAAAGTCAAACACTGCATGATTCCACATATATGAGGTATCTAAAGTGTGACTACATCCACAGAAACAGATTTATCATTGTAAATAGAAATTTAAAAATAGTATTTTAAAATATATTCTTACTTGTAAAGTCTACTTTATTTTGTATGTTGACCTTGTTCTGAACTTGTTGCTGAATTATCTGGTTAGTTCTAATAGTTTATGACTTGATTCTCTTGAATTTCCTAGATCCACAAACATGTCATTAACAATCAAAGTTTAGCTGTATATGTTCAATTCATTTTGGGGAAGGAGAAGAGGAGTTGTTTTATAGTTTATGGATTTTTTCCTTTTATCTTTATTAAGGCCATTAAAATTTTTCTTTGAGTTTATTTATTTATTTTTCTAGTATCTTGAGTTGAAAATTAAATTTTGGCTGAATTTCAAAGGTTTTGATATTTCACTGTAGTTCATAAACTGACTTTTTATTTCCTCCTTAACCCAAAATCATATAGATGAGTTTGGAATTTCTAAGTGGATAGAAACATTTGGCCACTTATTTTGTAAAATCATAATTATATTATACCCTACTCAGGGTACATAGCCTAAATGATTTTTGCTTTTTTTGAACTTGTTGAACTTTGTGGCATAAGATGTATGTTCCACAGGGGTGAATGTTCCACAGGGGTTTGAAAAGAAAGTAGCCTTGCTCACATTTTCTCTATTTGAATTGTTGATTTCTGAATATAATATAGATTAAATATACTAGAAGATAGTAAATACACTTGTGGATTCATTGATTTCCTTTTGTAATTTCACCAAATTTTGCTTAATGTTGTCAGGTACACAAAAATTCATGAATTTTATATTTTCTTTGCAAACTATCCATTTTTATCAACATGAAATTACCCTCTTTATCCTTATTAATGGTTTTTTCTTTAATTTTGTCTCAAAGTAATATTGTTATATTTTCTTTTTGTTAGCATTTACCTGGAACATATTCAATTGTGTGCTGGCAAACAAGCTCTTTTTTCAGGGGACAGCTATGACTTGTAATGCTTGTCAATTTCTATGGCATTAAGTACTTGTACCATGATTGATTTCAAGCAACAAACATGAAGGAGATGCTGGAAAGAGATACGCAAAATCGATCTCACAAGCTGGTACAAGCTAGTTGCAGGATATCATAATTTTATTCTTTATTTTTTTAGCTTTAGGGATCGTTATGTTTTAGGTGCATCTCTTTCACAATCTCATAGTCTCTCTTTTTTTCTTTTTTTAAAATACATTTCAACTTTATTACGTATATTGTGATTATTGGTATGTTTGGATCATCCTATCTTTTTTATTTACCATGTCTCTTATATACTGTTCCTCTCCTTTGTTCTGTCTTTCCTTCTTCCCTTCCTTCCATTCTTCTTCCTGGCTTGTGTTGAATTTATGGAGCTTTCTTTATTTTTTTTTTTAATTTCTTCTAATTCTTTAAAAATTAAATACTCAATTCCTATTCTTGTGGTCACCTTTAAAACTTCTGAACATATATTTAATATTATTCAAGCATTTAATTTGATTAATTTAATAAACTAATTTTGAATCAATATCTAGAGTTTCTTATCCTCCACATGTTCCACCAAAGCAAAAAAGAAACTTAACTCTTCCAACCACCCCCTCCTCCTAACTTCTGTTACTGTAAACATTAACATCAACAGTTATGTAGGTTTTACTAGTGTGTTTGTTTTCCATTGTTTCATATGTTCTAAAGATCGACAGAGTCCCATTTGGGCAGAAAAACTTGAAGAAGTGAAAAGATAAACTATTTTAATATAAACAGGAAAAGAGCAGACTTTGAGAAAGAATAGGGCTTGCAGTATTCAAGGAACACCAAGAAAGTCAGTATGGTGAAAGAGGAATCAGTGAGGTGACATGTAGTAGAAAGTGAAGTCACAGAAGTAACAACAAGACTAATCATGGAAGCCTTGCAGGGCAGTGAAGACGTTTCATTCTATTGTGCAATGAGGAGTCATGAGACAAATTTGAGCAAGGGAGTGACACGATATGTTTTCAGTTTTAAAAGAACCATTCTAACCAAAAAATGGAGAAAAAGATTGTCTGGAGCAAGAGCTGAAGAGGGAGATGAGCTAGGAGAGTATGCAGAGGTACAAGCAAGAGGTAGTGATAACCTGGACAGTAGCAGTGTTGAAAGGCAGCAGAATTCTGGATCGATTTTCAAATAACGGCCCACAGGATTTGATGAGGGATTAGACATGCAATGTGAAAGAAAGAGAAAAGACAAGGATGATTCGAGGTTTGGGGCCCCACCACCCGGATGACTGGTGAAAAAGCAAATCCTGAGACAAAGAACACTATAACGGAAGTAAGACTGGGAGGAGTACAGATTCCAGTGGTTTGTAGGCTTAGTAATGAAAAAAAAAAAGAGAAAAATTTCTTCAGGTTACTTCTGCTTTCTCAGTGAAATAAGAAGCTGAGATTAAGGCACTAAGGAGGGGGTAGATGCTAGAGGTCTAAGAAGATAGGAGAAAGGAATGTTGGGGAAACTTGGGGGCTAAATGTACTGGGAAAGTATAACAGTCTTACACAGAGTGTTGAGGTCCCACCTGAAGTTCTTGGTTATGAACTTAAATTAAGACCAATCAGCATGGTTGTGTTTTTCTTTAGAGACATTCAGCTGCTTGGGTCCAGAAGAAAAGTGGGTAGAGATTCAAAACAAAATAGGCATGGATTTTTTCCATGTGAATATGACAGAGGGACAGATGAGCACACTTGAGGATATATGTTAAAAAGTGACAATGACAGAACATGGAGTACTTGCTTCATGAGGAGGGAAGTGAAAGCATAATGGAAAAGAAGGTGGTAATAATTAGGGAAAAGTGGTAAGGTCAATGAATTTCAGTTTGTAATCATGTCAGAGAATTGCTGGAGTGTAAGTACAAAAAGACATGGGGGTCAAAGAATAAGATGCTAGAAACAGAGATTCTGGAGTTGATGCAGTTATTGGTAATGACAAGGCCAAGAGTAATATTTCTTAATGGAAACACTTTTGGTATTGTGGAGATGACAATTTTTTTTACTGTGTGGGACTAACCTTCACAATGCAAGATGTTTAGCATCTCTGGCCAATGGGCACTGCATATCAGTAGCACCTCCTAGTCAGTGTGACAACCCAAAGCACCCACACATTTCCAAATGCTCCATAAGGTGGGTGATCCTTCCTTAATTCAGAACCAAGGGTCAGGGATATGATCATGAGACTAATCACTGGAACTGAATATGGTGAAGAATTGAGAGGCTAGGGTGCTGGATGACCTACATGGATAGGAGGTCATCCAAAATCATAACAGAATCGTGTCGGAGAGAAAGACTGTGAACCAGGTGAAAAGCTGTATGACTAACCTTCTACAATGAGGTACAAACAGATATGGTGGTGATTATATGTTCCAATGGACTTCTGAGATCTATTTCAATAATTTCTTAATCTTATGCATCCCAAGAGAATATCTAAATAGGGTTGAATAATATCGGGATTCCAGGATCCACCCTCACGTACCACTAGAGTGTCATTATAAAGAGGTACAACAGGGACTTCCCTGGTGGCGTAGTGGTTAAAAATCTGCCTGCGAATGCAGGGGACATGGGTTCAAGCCCTGGTCCAGGAAGATCCGATAGGTCGCCGAGCAACTAAGCCCGTGTGCCACAACTACTGAGCCTGCTCTCTAGAGCCCATGAGGCACAACTACTGAAGCCTGCATGCTGCAACTACTGAAGCCCGCGAGCCGCAACTACTGAAGTCCATGCACCTTGAGCCCGTGCTCTGCAACAAGAGAAGCCACTGCAATGAGAAGCCCACACACCACAAAGAGCAGCCCCTGCTTGCTACAACTAGAGAAAGCCCGCACGCAGCAACGAAGAGCCAACACAGACAAAAATGAATAAATAAATACACTTCATATATATATATATATATATGTTTGTGTGTGTATATATATACATATATATGTGTGTATATATATA
>NW_020174922.1:4834008-4910877 GCF_003031525.2 Neophocaena asiaeorientalis asiaeorientalis | reverse complement strand
TATATATATATATATATATACACACACATATATATGTATATATATATGTAAAGAGGTATGACAAATGACTGGGTAAAGAAGATGTGGTACTGGGGCTTCCCTGGTGGTGCAGTGGTTGAGAATCCGCCTGCCAATGTGGTGGACACGGGTTCGAGCCCTGGTCCAGGAAGACCCCACATGTCGTGGAGCCTGCGCTCTAGAGCTCGTGTGCCACAACTGCTGAGCCCGCATGCCACAACTACTTGCCTCATGTGCCTGGAGGCCATGCTCTGCCACAGGAGAAGCCCCCTCAATGAGAGGCCCATGCACTGCAACGAGAAGTGACTCCCACTTGCTGCAACTAGGGAAAGCCCATGCGTAGCAACAAAGACCCAACACAGCCAAAAATAAATAAATTAAAAAAAATTTCAAATAAATAAATAACACCTGAAATGATCCTTATGAACAACAACAACAAAAAGATGTGGTACATATATACAATAGAATATTATTCAGCCATAAAAAGGAATGAAATAATGCTATTTGTAGCAACATGGATGGACCTAGAGATCATTATACTAAGTGAAGTATGCCAAATATTACACGATATCGCTTATATGTGGAATCTTAAACAATGATACAAATGAACTTACATACAAAACAGAAACAGACTCACAGACACAGAAAATAAACTTATGGTTACCAAAGGGGAAAGGGGTGAGGGATAAATTAGGAGTTTGGGATTAAAATATACTCACTACTATATATAAAATAGATAACCAACAAGCACCTACTGTATAGCACCTACTTGATACTTGATATCAAGTATCAAGATACTTGATATCTTGTAATAATCTATAATGGAAGAGAGTGTAAAAAAAGTATATATATTTTTAATATATATTTATGATTGAGTCACTTTGCTGTACATCTGAAACTAACTCTACATTGTAAATCAACTATATTTCAACAAAAATTTAAAAAACCCATAAGTTAAAAAAAGAGGTACCAAAATGAGGTAGAATCAAACGTTACATAGCACACATATGAAGCAGTGCTGTTACTAAATATTGTACACTATATACTTTCACTTCAAATGCCTTAATTAATAGTTCTTTTCACAAGAAAAAAATTTTGTACCTATGTATGATGATGGATGTTAACTAGTCTTATTATGGTGATCATTTTGCAATACATACATTGAATCATTATGTTGCATACCTGAAACTAATACAATGTTATATATCAACTATATCTCAATTTTTAAAACTGTTACAATTTTAAATTACAGTATTTGTTAGGAAAAAAGGGGACGATATTAGGATAGCCATAGACATTTACTCATTTAAAAGCAGTAATCCTGTATAAATATGCATATCATCAATATTGCTTCCATCCTTTACTTGTCAACTATAGGCAAACTAATTCAAAATACTTTGAACTGCCATTCTACAAATAGGATGCATATTAGTTTTTAGCAATGTTGCCATCAGCTGGCTAAAAGCAACATAGGTGTATTTGGAAAAAAAAAAGTCTCCAGTATTACAAAATGTTACGTTATTTGGTTGAAATATACTTCATGATGCTTGAATATTCCTCTTCCCTTCCCAATTATACCTTTCAGATACATAGTACAGTCTCATTGCATTAAGTTCATTGAAATGTTTTACCTTCCACCCATATATCCAAGTTAAGTTTTTGTTTTCATATTATCACACTTGCCTTCTGTATATATGCTGGGTCTCTGCTTGTTTTCAACTCTGGGTGCAACTTCGATCTGGATTTTATTTTTATTTCCCTTCCATCTACTGCAAAATTGCCTTCTCTTATTAGTTCAAGATACGCTCAGTTCTTCTCTAAGCAACTTTTTTAAAACATCTTTATTGGAGTATAATTGCTTTACAATGTTGTGATTGTTTACGTTGTATAACAAAGTGAATCAGCTATATGTTTACATAAATCCCCATAAACCCTCCCTCTTGTGTCTCCCTCCCATCCTCCCTATCCCACCCTTCTAGGTGGTCACAAAGCACAAAGCTTATCTCTCTGTGCTGTGCAACTGCTTCCCACTAGCCATCTATTTTACATTTGGTAGTGTATATATGTCAATGCTACTCTCTCACTTTGTCCCAGCTTACCCTTGCCCTTCCCCATGTCCACAAGTCCATTCTCCATATCTGCATCTTTATTACTGTCCTGCCCCTAGGTTCATCAGAACCATTTTTTTTTTTGGATTCCATATATACCTGTTAGCATACGGTATTTGTTTTTCTCTTTCTGACTTACTTCACTCTGTATGACAGACTCTAGGTCCACCTCACTACAAATAACTCAATTTCATTTCTTTTTATGGCTGAGTAATATTCCATTGTATATATGTGCAACATCTTTTTTATCCATTCATCTGTCGATGGACACTTAGCTTCCTTCCATGTCCTGGTTATCGTAAATAGAGCTGCAATGAACACTGTGGCACATGATTCTTTTTGAATTATGGTTTTCTCAGGGTATATGCCTAGTAGTGGGATTTCTGGGTCTTATGGTAGTTCTATTTTTAGTTTTTTAAGGAACCTCCATACTGTTCTCCATAGTGGCTGTATCAATTTACATTCCAACCAACAGTGCAAGAGGGTTCCCTTTTCTCCACACCCTCTCAACCATTTATTGTTTGTAGATTTTTTGATGATGGCCATTCTGACCAGTGTGAGGTGATACCTCATTGTAGTTTTGATTGGCATTCCTCTAATGATTAGTGATGTTGAACATCCTTTTATGTGTTAGTTGGCAATCTGTGTTTCTTATTTGGAGAAATGTCTACTTAGGTCTTCTGTCTATTTTTGGATTGGGTTGTTTGTTTTTTTGATATTGAGCTGCATGAACTGCTTGTATATTTTGGAGATTAATCTTTTGTCAGTTGCTTCATTTGCAAATATTTTCTCCCATTCTGAGGGTTGACTTTTTGCTTTGTTTATGATTTCCTTTGCTGTGCAAAAGCTTTGAAGTTTCATTAGGTCCCATTTGTTTATTTTTGTTTTTATTTCCATTTCTCTAGGAGGTGAGTCAAAAAGGATCTTGCTGTGATTTATGACATAGAATGTTCCGCCTGTTTTCCTCTAAGAGTTTATACTGCCTGGCCTTACATTTAGGTCTTTAATCCATTTTGAGTTTATTTTTGTATACGGTGTTAGGGAGTCTTCTAATTTCATTCTTTTATGAGTACCTGTACAGTTTTCCCAGCACCACTTATTGAAGAGGCTATCTTTTGTCCATTGTATATTCTTGCCTTCTTTATCAAAGATAAGGTGACCATATGTGTGTGGGTTCATCTCTGGGCTTTCTATCCTGTTCCATTGATCTATATTTCTGTTTTTGTGCCAGTACCATACTGTCTTGATTACTGTAGCTTTATAGTACAGTCTGAAGTCAGGGAGCCTGATTCCTCCAGCTCTGGTTTTCTTTCTCAAGATTGCTTTGGCTATTCGGGGTCTTTTGTGTTTCCATACAAATTGTGAAATTTTTTGTCTACTTCTGTGAAAAATGTCATTGGTAGTTTGATGGGGATTGAATTGAATCTGTAGATTGCTTTGGGTAATACAGTCATCTTCACAATGTTGATTCTTCCAATCCAAGAACATGGTGTATCTCTCCATCTGTTAGTAGCATCTTTAATTTCTTTTTCAACAGTGTCTTATAGTTTTCTGCATACAGGTCTTCTGTCTCCTTCAGTAGGTTTATTCCTAGGTATTTTATTCTTTTTGTTGCAATGGTCAATGGGAGTGTTTCCTTAATTTCTCTTTCAGATTTTCCATCATTAGTGTATAGGAATGCAAGAGATTTCTGTACGTTAATTTTGTACCCTGCTACTCTACCAAATCCATTAATTAGCTCTAGTAGTTTTCTGGTAGCATTTTTAGGAGTCTCTATGTATAGTATCATGTCATCTGCAAACAGTGACAGTTTTACTTCTTCTTTTTCTTTTATTTCTTTTTCTTCTCTGATTGCTGTGGCTAAAACTTCCAAACTATGTTGAATAATAGTGGTGAGAGTGGGCAACCTTGTCTTGTTCCTGATCTTAGTGGAAATGGTTTCAGTTGTTCACCATTGAAAATGATATTGGCTGTGGGTTTGTCATATATGACCTTTATTATGTTGAGGTAGGTTCCCTCTATGCCTACTTTCTGGAGAGTTTTTATCATAAATGGGTGTTGAAGTTTGTTGGAAGCTTTTTCTGCATCTATTGAGATGGTCGTATGGTTTTTATTCTTCAAATTGTTAATATGGTGTATCACATTGATTGATTTGCGTACATTGAAGAATCCTTGCATTCCTGGGATATACCCCACTTGATCATGGTGTATGATCCTTTTAATGTGCTGTTGGATTCTGTTTGCTAGTATTTTGTTGAGGATTTTTGCATACATGTTAATTGGTGATATTGGCCTGCAGTTTTCTTTTTTTTGTGACATTTTTGTCTGGTTTTGGTATCAGGGTGATGGTGGCCTCGTAGAATGAGTCTGGGAGTGTTCCTCCCTCTGCTATATTTTGGAAGACTTTGAGAAGGATAGGTGTTAGCTCTTCTCTAAATGTTTGATAGAATTCACCTGTGAAGCCATCTGGTCCTGGGCTTTTGCTTGTTGCAAGATTTTTAATCAAATGTCAATTTCAGTGCTTGTGATTGGTCTGTTTATATTTTCTATTTCTTCCTGGTTCAGTCTTGGAAGGTTGTACTTTTCTAAGAATTTGCCCATTTCTTCCACGTTGTCCATTTAATTGCCATACAGCTGCTTGTAGTAATCTCTCATGATCCTTTGTATTTCTGCAGTGTCAGCTGTTCCTTCTCCTTTTTCATTTCTAATTCTGTTAATTTGAGTCTTCTCCCTTTTTTTCTTGATGAGTCTGGCTAATGGCTTATCAATTTTGTTTATCTTTTCAAAGAGCTAGCATTTAGTTTTATTGATCTTTGCTACTGGTTCCTTCATTTCTTTTCCATTTACTTATGCTCTGATCTTTATGATTTCTTTTCTTCTGCTAACTTTGGGGTTTTTTTTTCTCTAATTGCTTTAGGTGTAAGGTTAGGTTGTTTATTTGAGATATTTCTTGTTTCTTGGGGTAGGATTTTATTGCTATAAACTTCCCTCTTAGAACTGCTTTTGCTGCGTCCCACAGGTTTTGGGTCATCATGTTTTCATTGTCATTTGTTTCTAGGTATTTTCTGATTTCCTCTTTGATTTCTTCAGTGATCTCTTTGTTATTTAGTAGTGTATTGTTTAGCCTCCATGTGTTTGTATTTTTTACAGATTTTTTCCTGTAATTGATCTCTAGTCTCATAGCGTTGTGGTCAGAAAAGATACTTGATATGATTTCAATTTTCTTAAATTAACCATGGCTGGATTTGTGACTGAAGATATGGTCTATCCAGGAGAATGTTCCATCAGCACTTGAGAAGATAGTGTATTCTGCTATTTTTGGATGGAATGTCCTATAAATATCAATTAAGTCCATCTTGTTTAATGTTTCATTTAAAGCTTGTGTTTCCTTATTCATTTTCATTTTGGATGATCTGTCCATTGGTGAGAGTGGGATGTTGAATTCCTCTACTATTATTGTGTTACTGTCGATTTCCCCTTTTATGGTTGTTATCATTTGCCTTATGTATTGAGGTGGTCCTATGTTGGGTGCATAAATATTTACAATTGTTATATCTTCTTCTTGGATTGATCCCTTGATCATTATGTAGTGTCTTTCTTTGTCTCTTCTAATAGTGTTTATTTTACAGTCTATTTTTGGGACTGCCCTGGTGGCACAGTGGTTCAAAATCTGCCTGTCAATGCAGGGGACACAGGTTCGGGCCCTGGTCCAGGAAGATCCCACATGTCGCAGAGCAACTAAGCCCATATGCTACAACTACTGAGCCTGCGCTCTAGAGCCCGCAAGCCACAAGTACTGAGCCCGCATACCTAGAGCCCATGCTTGGCAACAAGAGAAGCCACTGCAATGAGAAGCCCGCTCACTGCAACGAAGAGCAGTCCCCACTCACTACAACTACAGAAAGCCCTCCCGCAGCAATGAAGACCCAACGCAGCCAAAAATAAATAAATAAAGTCTATTTTGTCTGATATTAGAATTGCTACTCCAGGTTTATTTTAAGTTCCATTTGTATGGAATATTTTTTCAATCCCCTCACTTTCAGTCTGTATGTCTCCCTAGGTCTGAAGTGGGTCTCTTCTAGACAACATATATATGGGTCTTGTTTCTGTATCCATTCAGCCAGTCTATGTCTTTTGGTTGGAGGATTTAATCCATTTACATGTAAGGTAATTATCGATATGTATGTTCTTATTACCATTTTCTTAATTGTTTTGGGTTTGTTTTTGTAGGTCTTTTCCTTCTCTTGTGTTTCCTGCCTACAGAAATTCCTTTAGCATTTGTTGTAAAGCTGGTTTGGTGGTGCTGAATCCTCTTAACTTTTGCTTGTCTGTAAAGGTTTTAATATCTCTGTTGAATCTGAATGAGACCCTTGCTGGGTAGAGTAATCTTGGTTGTAGGTTTTTCCCTTTCATCACTTCAAATATGTCCTGCCACTCCCTTCTGGCTTGCAGAGTTTCTGCTGAAAGATCAGCTGTTAACATTACGGGGATACCCCTGTATATTATTTGTTGCTTTTCCCTTACTGCTTTTAATATTTTTTCTTTGTATTTAATTTTTGATTGTTTGGTTAATATGTGTCTTGGCATGTTTCTCCTTGGATTTATCCTGTTTGGAACCTCTGCGCTTCCTGGACTTGACTATTTCCTTTCCCACGTTAGGGAAGTTTTCGAATACAATCTCTTCAAGTATTTTCTCAGACCCTTTTTTTCCTCTTCTTCTGGAACCCCTATAATTCAAATGTTGGTGCGTTTAATGTTGTCCCAGAGGTCTCTGATACTGTCCTCAATTCTTTTCATTCTTTTTTCTTTATTCAGCTCTGCAGTAGTCATTTCCACTATTTTATCTTCCAAGTCAATTATCCGTTCTTCTGCCTCAGTTATTCTGCTATTGATTCCTTCTAGAGAATTTTTAATTTCACTTATTGTGTTGTTCATCATTGTTCGTTTGCTCTTTAGTTCTTCTAGGTCCTTGTTAAACGTTTCTTGTATTTTCTCCATTCTATTTCCAAGATTTGGACATCTTTACTATCATTACTCTGAATTCTTTTTCAGGTAGACTGCCTATTTCCTCTTCATTTGTTTCGTCTGGTGGGTTTTTACCTTGCTCCTTCATCTGCTGCATATTTCTCTATCTTCTCATTTTGTTTAACTTACTGTGTTTGGGGTCCTCTTTTCACAGGCTGCAGGTTCGTAGTTCCTGTTGTTTTTGGTGTCTGCCCCCAGTGGGTGAGGGTGGTTCAGTGGCTTGTGTAGGCTTCCTGGTGGAGGGGTATGGTGCCTGTGTTCTTCTGGGTGGGGCTGGATCTTGTCTTTCTGATGGGCAGGGCCATGTCCAGTGGTGTGTTTTGGGGTGTCTGTGAACTTAGTATGATTTTAGGCAGCCTCTCTGCTAATGGGTGGGGTTGTGTTCCTGTCTTGCTAGTTGTTTGGCATGGGGTGTCCAGCACTGAAGTTTGCTGGCTGCTGGGTGCAGCTGGGTCTTAGCGTTGAGAAGGAGATTTCTGGAAGAGCTCTCGCCGACTGATATTAGCTGGGGCCAGGAGGTCTCTAGTGGTCCAATGTCCTGATCTCAGCCCTCCCACCTCAGAGGCTCAGGCCTGACACCAGCCTAGAGCACCAAGACCCTGTCAGCCACACAGCTCTGAAGAAAAGGGTGAAAAAAAGAAAGAAAAATAAATAAATAAAAAATTTAAAATCATAATAAATAAATAAAAAGAAAAACATTATTAAAATGAAAAAATAAAAAAGGAATAATTTAAAAAGAGCAACTAAACCAGTAAACAAATCCACCAATGATCACATGCACTAAACTAAGATAAACATAAAAATTAGAAACAATCAGCCGCAGACAGCAAATCCCAAGTCTATAGTTGCTTCCAAAGTCCAGTGCCTCAATTTGGGATGATTCGTTGTCTGTTTAGGTATTCCAGAGATGCAGGGTACATCAAGTTGATAGTGGAGATTTAATCCGCTGCTCCTGAGGCTGCATGGAGAGATTTCCCTTTTTCTTCTCTGTTTTCACAGCTCCTGGGGTTCAGCTTTGGTTTTGGCCCCTCCTCTGTGTGTAGGTTGCCCTCACGCATCTGTTCCCCGCCCAGACAGGAGGGGGTTAAATCAGTGGCTTTTTAGGGGGCTCTTGCTCATTCAGGCTGGTGGGAGGGAGGGGTACGCTAGTTATAACTGGAATGAGGGGTGAGCTTGTGGCCGCAGAGCCATGATGCTGCAAGAGCCTGGGGCACGCTGTTTGTTCTCCAAGGGAAGTTGTCCCTGGATCACAGGACCCTGGCAGTAGCGGGCTGCACTGGCTCCCGGGAGGGGAAGTGTGGATAGTGACCTGTGCTTGCACACAGGCTTCTTGGTGGCTGCAGCAGCAGCACTAGCGTTTCATGCCCGTCTCTGGGTTCCAAGCTGATGGCCACAGCTTGCGCCCGTCTCTGGAGCTTGTTTAGGCAGTGCTCTGAATCCTCTCTTCTTGCGCACCCCATCCTTTTGGGCAGGCTGAGGTCTTCTGCCAGCGTTCAGTAGGTGTTCTGTAGGAGTTTTTGCACATGTAGATGTATTTCTGATGTATTTGTGGGGAGGAAGGTCATCTCCATGTCTTACTCCTCCGCCATCTTGAAGGTCCCCCCCTAAGCAACTTTAAAACTCCCAAATTGTGCAAAACTTTTAAAATACTCCAATGTTAAAAACAATAGAAGCTTAAAAAAGTTTCACTCTGCTTGCATCAGTTGAATAATGGCTATCACTTATTGTCAAGGTAAGTAAAAACACTGTATGGCACAAAATAAGCATTCAATTAATGTTAACTGAATTTCTAAAAATTTATGTCAGCCTTCTTAAACTTCTTGGAATATCATGGACTAGGAATTGTCCCAATATTTGATTATATTTTCAAAGTAAAAGTCTTTCTTAGATTTACATCTCAACTTAAAGTCACTATGTTTTTCAATATTATAATTTATTGTAAGCAGTGAGCAATAGTGTTAGAGCGAAAGACAGCAAGCTATTTCATTCCAGTCTTATTAAGATCTAGTTTTCCAGTCTTTATAATGAGTCTTGATCTGTGTTAGCAAACTACAAAAAGTTTTGAATTTCACTGAATCATAATGGACTGATTAGATTTTTCAGTAAGATTTGATTATTATGATGAAGGTTATAACTGGCTGCTCCAATACTGTGGAGTCACTCCTACCATCATAGTTTCTTGGAGAAGTAAAGTCTTTTTTTTTAACAGCTTCCTAAACAGCTTTATCAAGATATAATTTACATATTTTAAAGTTCACCCACTTAACGTAATATATTTTTATTAAAAACTTGTCTTTAAAAACAGCTGTCATTTACCTTTCTTATATAATGATAGGACAGAAAGAGTTAACTCAAATAGGATTTTATTATAAAACTGTTTAAAAATCATAATTAAGAAGTGATGTCACCAAAATATAGGGTGGGAGATCCAGCCCCTATCCCCCCACAAATATCAACAATTAGACAGATATCCACAAACAAAAATAGCTCTGGAAGAGCTCAGGAGTCTACTTAAGAAATTTCAGCAACAAACACAGTGGAGCAAAAAACCTGAGAATAACTCCACACAAAGAAAAAGAAGGACAGTTTCGTTTTGCCTGCATCATCACATACCCCAGGGTGGCACTGCTCAGTGCCAAGGGGGAACTTCCCAGTTCAAAAGAGTTCCCTCGCTGGGAAAGGGAGAATGAGGTGAGGAACCAACTTCTCCAGTTTTTCATATCACTACATGAAGGACCCACTTCAGTTTCACACCACCCAGAGACTGACAAAGCTAAGACAAATAAAGACAGGTTGGAGCAAGGAAGAATGCCTGGGGCTCCCAATATCAGCTACGCAGCAAGAGCAGCTGTGGTTTACAGCTCTGTGCAGGATCCCAACAGCTTTCGCCACTGAAGAAACCAAAGCCCAGGACAGCTGCCATGAACCCCCTGCAGATTTCACCACTGTGATTTCCCCCCACAGGTTTCCACCTTCACGGATGCCACCTGACTGACTCCCTCCCTGTCCCCAACTGGACCCTCCAATCTGCACTGGAAATCAGCTTGGCCTTTGCAGCTGCATGAGTGCAAGATGCCAGCCTAGACCCCTGCAGCTGATCCACTGCCGTGCATGCATTTGGGGCTAACCCCTTTAGCTGTGGACCAGTTCGCCACTGATCTGACTCCTGTCACTGGCCTCCAACGACATGCAAGTGCCTGTGGTGAGGCCCTGTAGCCATAGAACTACATGTTGACAGCTAAGGCCCCCACGGCTGTTTGTGGGCCCAGATCTGGTTCTGTCTCCTCTCACTGGCCTGCACCGCTGGGCTCACCTGCAGCTAGCCCCTCCACCTGAGCAGCTGCACGCCAACACCCAACTCCTGTCACTGGCCTCTTCTGCCATGTGGAACCCTACATTAAGCAAAAAAAAAAAAAAAAAATCTCAAAAAAATAATCTAACTTTACACCTCAAGGAACTACAAAAAGAACAAACTAAACTCAAAGGTAGTAGAAGGGAGGAAATATCAAAGAGAAGAGTGGAAATAAATAAATTGAGACATAAAAGACAATACAAAAGATTAGTGAAACTAAGAGCTAGTTTTTTAAAGAGATAAACAAAATGGATAAAGTTTTATCTAGATTTACCAAGAAAAAGAAGAGAGGACTCAAAAAAATTAGAAATGAAAGAGAAGATATTACATCTGGTACTACAGAAATACAAAGGATCATAAGAGGATACTATGAACTATTATATGTCAACAAATTGGACAACCTAGAAGAAATGGATAAATTCCTAAAACATACAACCTACCAAGACTGAATCATGAAGTAACAGAAAATCTCAACAGATTAATAATGAGTAAGAAGACTGAATCAGCAATCAAACACCTTCCAACAAAGAAAAGCCTATGACTTGATGGCTTCACTGGTGAATTCTACCAAACAAAGAAAAATTAAAGTCAATCCTTCTCAAACTCTTCCAAAAAATGTAAAAGGAGAGAACACTTTCAAACTCATTTTATGAGGTGAGCATTAACCTGATACCAAAGCCGGATAAGGACACTACAAGAAAAGAAAACTATAGGCCAATGCCCCTGATGAATATAGATGCAAAACCTCTGAAAAAAATACTAGCAAACTGAATTCAACAACACATTAAAAGGATCATACACCATGGTGAAGTGGGATTTATTCCTGGAATGCAAGAATGAGTCAACATACACAAAATAAATGTGATACACTACATTAAAAGAATGAAGGATAAAAATCATATCATCTCAATAAATGCAGAAAGGGCATTGGACAAAATTTAACATCCTTTCATGATAAAACTCTCTACAAACTGGGTATAGAAGGAACATACTGGAACATAACAAAGGCCATATAATACAAGCCCAAGCTAACATCACACTCAACAGTGAAAGGCTGAAACCTTTCCCTCTAAGATCAGGAACAAGAGAAAAGTGCCCACTCTCACCACTCCTATTCAACACAGTACTGGAAGTCCTAGCTAGAGCAATTAGGCAGTAAAAAGAAATAGAAGGCATCCAAATCAGAAAGAAAGAAATAAAATTGTCTCTGTTCACTCATGACATGATCTTTTATAAAGAAAGTCCTAAGGACTCCATCAAAAAGCTGTTAGAATTAATCAACAAATTCAGTAAAGTTGCAGGATACAAAATCAACAGACAAAAATTAATTAGTTGTGTTTCTATACACTAAGAATTAAACATGTAAAAAAGAAATAAAACAATCCCACTTATAGTGGCACCCAACACAATAAAATTTTAGGAATAAATTTAACCAAGGAAGTGAAAGATCTATACACCAAAAACTACAAGACACTGATGAAAGAAACTAAAGACACAAATAAATGGAACGATATCCTGATTAAAAGAGTGAATATTGTTCAAATGTCCATTCTACCCAAAGCCACCTAGAGATTCACTGCAACCTCTATCAAAGTTCCAATGGCATTTTTTACAGAAATAGGAAAAAAAACCCAAATTTGTATGAAACTACAAAAGACTGAATAGCCAAAGCAATCTTGAGAAAGAACAAAGCTGGAGGTATCACATTTCCTGACTTCAAACTATATACAACTCATATAACTTAATAACAAAAACCCTAATAATCCAATTTAAAAATAGACAAAGGACCTCAACAGACATTTTTCCAAAGAACACATACAAATAGCCAACAAGTTCACGAAAAGGTGCTCAACCTCACTAATCATCAGAGAAACGCAAATCAAAACCACAAGATATCACCTCACACCTGTTGGAATGGCTATTATCAAATAGACAAGAGACAACAAATGCTAACAAGGATGTGGAGAAAAGGGAACCATTATGTACCATTGGTGGGAATGTAAATTGGTACAACCACTATGGAAAACAGTATAGAGGTCCCTCAAAAAAATTAAAAATAGAACTACCAGCAATCCCACTTCTGAGTACATATCTGAAGGAAATGAAACAGGATCTCAAAGAGACATACGCATTCCCATGGTCAGTGCAGCATTAGTTGCACTAGTCAAGACATGGAAGCAACTGAAGTGTCCATCAATGGATTAATGGATAAGGAAAACGTGGCGTGTGTGTGTGTGTGTGTGTGTGTGTGTGTGTGTGTGTGTGTGTATCTCTGGATACACACACACACACACACACAGGAATATTACTCAGCCATGAAAAAGAAGGAAATTCTGCCATCTGTGACAACATGGATGGACCCTGAGAGTATTATACTAAGAGAAATAAGTCAGAAAAAGATAGGGGCTGAGGGGTGGGGAAATGGGATGTTGGTCAAATGGTACAAACTTCCAGTTATAAGAACAAGTTCCAGGGATCTAATGTACAGCATAGTGACTATAGTTAACAATACTGTGTTGTATACTTGGAATTTGCTATGAGAGTAGATTTTATATGTCCTCACCATAACAATAACAATAAAATGGCAATTATGTGAGGTTAAAGATGTGTTAACTACCCTTATTGTAGTAAACATTTCATAATATATACATGTATCAAGTCACCATATTGTATAGCTTAATCTTATACATTGTTATATGTCATATCTCAATAAAGTTGGAAAAAATAGAAAAAAATCATAATAGAGTAGATCAGTACCAAAGCATTAACAATTGTACCTATTAAAAATAAAATTATAATGCTCTACAAATGTTCTCACTAAAGAAGCAAGAAATTTATATGCCCAAATCATCATACTAAATCTTACCAAGCAAGTACATATTGATAATTAAATGATTTAAGCTTCCGGCTAAATGTTGTTCTTTGGCTGGTATTTATTTATCAGCTAACAAAAGCCATCGAGAAGATGGAATTGAGCATATGACTCTCACATACAAGCACATTAACAAGCCTATATCAGAGTTCAATCAAACTGAGCAAATACTTCTAGAAATTTCCCTTGTGTGTTTTATTCAGTTATTAGGAGAATTTAAAGCCTGAGCTCTGCCACATATATCTAGCCCAGATGCTCAAAGCACTTGATTTTACTCCAGGGCAAAATTCCATATTCAAGACTAGATCTAGAACAGATGGCCACTCCTCTTCTATAATCCAGTTGTGCCCTATGTACAAATGAAAAGAGTAAAGGGAACACAGATTCCATAACATGGCCAGAACAAACATTATTACTATTAATACTACTAATAATATTTATTAAATACTTTTGTGTACTTGATACCCTAATAAGCTCTGCACAGAATGAGTCCTGGTGATCATAATGTTCCATGTAGGAACTATGCACATTCTTTAAATACGCTCGTTAAGCAATGTGCATAGCTCTTGCCTTCACAGAGGTTTCAATCTGAGCAGTGATTATGTGTGCTGTACCATTCTTAAAGCAGATGTAAAATCAATTCTTCAAGAATTTAGTGAGCCCTATTATGTGCCAGTACTTTGGGTAAATGAATGACAATACCCTAACTTCAAGTTGACTATAATAATCTACTTGAAACAAAAAGAAAAATATGAGAGTTTGCAGTTATGTGTTAATTTATATGGTATATACAATAATTATTCAGGAGATAAATGATAGGCATACTACTAGCTGACACTCAGATAACACTGAGCATATTGGGCAATGTTTGAGCTTTATCTATGTTAACTTATTTAAATCCTCACTTTAGGTATGTCCCATCTTTACACTAATTCTATAGATGGGGAAACTGAGACACAGAGGATTAAGTCACTTGCCTGAGATAACAGAACCAGAAACTGGCAGAGTAGGGCCCTTTCCCCTTAACCACAGAGTTAAAGAAATGATTCAGGAAAGAGGAAGGCCCTGAGCTAAATTGGAAGGATTTAGAGCGAAGAGCAGAGAAGGATCTGTGAAGGAAGAAGGAGAACTTGAGGAAAGGCAAGACTGAACACAATCTGGGTGAAATTTGGAGAGTAGTGGGAAAAAAATTAGATTCTAAACAGAATAGGGTCAAATTATGGAAGGTCTTAAATTTTTAAAAAGGTGAAAGCTGAGCTGTAATGCAGTAGTATTTAGGACGTCACTGATGGTATGTCACTGAAGATGGCAGCTCCTGAGCATTTCTGCCCAGTCCTAGGGTGGGCTATACGTGTGAGGAAGAGAAGGATGACAGTAATCTCCTTCTTCAGACCCAAATATCCAGTCTTTGCCAATGTTTCTGGTTTGGGCATTAGTTTGCTTTTGGCCCTTTATTAGAGAAATGGATTGAGCAGTAGAAGTGGTACCATTATCAAATACATATTGACCCTAAAACAAAGTTAAGTAAAACAAATGTCAAATTACCATTAGAAGTCATGAGTGGTAAAAGGTGCTATTAAATACCAAACTGATAAATATTTTGTTATATAGATTCAATCCATAAAAGCAATGTTGGGCTTAAAAAAAAAAACAATGTTTTCAAAACAGTATTAATGCATAATATCACCTAGTTGTTATATGCAGATTATTGGGCCTCACCCCAACCAAGATTTTGATTCAATAACGCCCGGAATTATGAATTTTATTTAAATGTAATAGAATCTGTTGATTCTAATGCAAGCAATCTAAATACCAAACTGAAACAACATGGAAAATTTCTGAAAGAGTAATAAAAATATTTTATCGATATCTGCTATCATTCTCTACTATAGGACCTTTAATATGTTACTCAGATTAAAAAGTCATGAAACCATGGCAATCCTGAATTTATCTACTAGGACATCTATACTCTATATCATTGTTGGTGAAATATATGAAGGATTAGTATGTTACTCTCGAACAACTAGAGATTAGACATTCACTATATCATTAAATACTATTCATATCCTTGGACATGAATAGTAAGAAGTTTGTTTTTTAAAAGATAATTTTTGCCAAACTACTCTATGTGAAGAAGTACACCCATTACATTATCATAAAGGTCATGAAACTTCATCAAGTCTACAATAATCAGATATCTAATCACAAAGTTCATTTTTCTATTTTAAAAACTTCTGGTTATCAATTCTTTTTTAAACAGGACACGTTCAAGGAATACTTTAGGAAAAACCATAATTAGCATTTGAGTAAATCTTATACATGTGCATTTCATATTTTATATATTGGCTAACAGTACAAAAAATGCAACTATAAGCTGAATATAAAACATGGAAAACAAAGGTTTATGAAGCTAAAAGTCATAATAAAAATAGCTCTATATCATGAGTAAAATAATGACAATATTCAATGAGAGTGCTTATCATAAGTTAAACAGTGAGACTATTCAACAAGCATTTGGAAGGAATGACATTTTAAATCTGGAAAAGGAAATATGATTAAATTAATAAATTTAAATTAATACTCTGCAATCATTTAGAGTCCTCTGAGGCAAGCATTACTGGTCTGACTTTATACCATTTGAAACCTTCATTGAAAGAGATAAAATGTTTTATTCCATTCATTTTGTAGACATTTTTTAAATGAGAAAACTCCCAAGGTATCTATGATTTCCAAAGAAACGAAGTAAGGGATTTGTTCTAAATGGGGTACTATTAACACTGGCATAAAATGCTGTAAGCTGTTATTTTTAGAGGAATAAAGAAAATGGTACTATACATAAGATCCAGTTATTTGCCATCTTATATTCAACTTATAAGTCCAGGAATGTTAATTCTTATAAATAAGATCAATACCTAAGGGGGTAAATGATTTTAGAACACTAACATATTTATATATATAATAATTATATATGCAGCAAGTTTAGTTGAGTAGTTCAAATAATAGTAGGGTTATTTGAGAAAGAAGACAGTAAGTGTTGATGTTATTTTATTCCATAGAAGGACATTTAAACTTTAATTTTGTAAAGATTCCATCAATTAAAAATATTTATATATTTAAATAAGTTTCTACTGTTATGATAGGCAAGTTTTTAATAATATATGCCAGCCAAAGGAACAAAGTAGCAGGAAGAACTCAATCTCATCGAAGATTGGTTTAGAAAAAAAGAGAACATTGCAACTTCAGGAGATAAAAGGGGGAAAGTAAAGATTTACCCTCCCACAGTAGTCCAATTGTCTTAATTCTTATTTTTAAAGGCCAAAAGGGCTTTTATTAAAATTTCATATTCCTAAGAGAAATTCAGTTTGATTAGTTAGTGATCATTATTGCATGCCATCTCTTTGCAAGTCACTATGGTACATGCTGTGGAGGTAGAGATTAATAAAACGTGGTTCTTGACTTTAAGGAACTCATCATAATTTATATAATGGAAACAGATCCGTTTGCTGACTATAATACGAGGCAGAATAAAAGGCACTAAACAGGGGTACAAATAACTCACAGTGGGATTGAAAGGAGTGGAGCAATCACCAGGTTCCCCCGCTCAGTGCCTCGTATCTCTGAAGCTAGAACTGTTCCTCCTGAGTTTTTCCAGAATAGTTAAGGGAGGAATACTGGCTGACCATGTGGGGCAAAAGTACAGGCCAGAGGTCTAAAAATTCCTTATAAAGACTTTCAAACAAAACACCCATTTTAGCCTGGTATTCTCCTCTCCCCCACCACCCTTGGCTTTGGTGGTTCCTTGTGCAGCCAATGCCAGAACTGTTCTGGGAGTCTTCAGTGGTCAGATAATTTCCAGATGGTACACCCTTTGTAGACACTTCAGCTTGTCTTCCTTTTGTCCTGCTAGATCATTTACCATTCCTCTATCCATTCCATGTCTGATAGGTCATGGGCTGGGGTGCAATGTCTCTTAAGTTCAATTATCATGGAGCAAGTTTCTGGTTGTTCTTGCTTGGATGATTTTTAAAAGGAGAGTGGAATGAAAATGACTCAATTCTTTTGTCTTAATATCTGTCTTGGGACTTCCCTGGTGGCGCAGTGGTTAAGAATCTGCCTGCCAATGCAAGGGACATGGGTTCGTGCCCTGGTCCAGGAATATTCCACATGCCGCGGAGCAACTAAGCCTGTGCGCCACAACTACTGAGCCTGTTCTCTAGAGCCCGCAAGCCACAACTACTGAGCCTGAGTGCCACAACTACTGAGCCCGCATGCCGTAATTACTGAAGCCCTAGCACCTGGAGACCATGCTCCGCAACAAGAGAAGCCACCACAATGAGAAGCCTGCACACGCAATGAAGAGTAGCTCCCGCTCACTGCAACTAGAGAAAGCCCACGTACAGCAACGAAGACCCAACACAGCCAAAAATAAAAATAATCAAAAAAACAAAAAAACCCCCCACCTGTCTTGATTATGTGATTACCACAATTTCATAACTAAATTGACATTAAGAAAAGAATATAATAATAGAGTGGACATTTTTAAACTCAAGCTATAAAAACAAATCTTTTATAGAGAAAATTTGAACAGTGTGGCAAGTAGGGGAAGATGCTTTGTGGTTTAGGAAAGCAGAAAGGAACTTAAACGTACTTCCCAAATCATCTGAAGTAGGCCACTGCCCACTCTGCCTGAAGTAAAGTACAAGTTAGTAAAGCACAAAGAATTCAAACCTTCACAAATATGGTGAACTCTTCCACTTTCTCATTGGCTAGCAGCAATTTCTTCTGTGCACCTTCTAGGGCCTGCTCACTTTGCATTGCTAATCCTTGAAGATGCTTAGATGCTGCTGTTTCAATTTCTGCCATAGCAGATTCAGTCTCATTTATTTTTGATATGAGGAAAGTAAGCTTGAGATCCTGCAAAAAACCAGTAATCATAGAATAAAAAAATATTTCTTAAACAGATTTGGATGTTAGTTAGAGATGTCAAATAAGGAAAGGGTTTCATTGCTCTCTCTGTATCTTGTATTCATTTTTATTTGAGTAGAATTGATGGTTGTTTTTGTTTATTTTCAATGAATATCCTGCACACATATTATCATATATTTATCATCAAAATGAGTTTATGCTTTTTAAAAATTATAAATCACTAAAAACATGGAAGCCATTTTAGACCAAAAGATTTCATATGTCAAATGGGAGTATTTAATTAGCTTATAAGTTTAGGTGGACCTAAAAATTTATATCCACTTATATAAATGCCAGTTAACAATAGTTTTCATTTATTAGAAATTATCAAGACAAGTCAATCTGTCTCTCTAATACAGCATTACCTTTAATAGTAAACAAATTCTTAGTGTTTTATGTAGAGATATAAACGTCCTTTGCAGTTATCTGAAACATTTAAATAGCTCATAGTAGTTTTGGGGAGAAAAAAAGGACAACTTTAAAAATGAAAAAGACATTGTTATGGTCCACCTCCAGGCTAAAATGTCCTAAAACCATACCTTTTTTTCTAACTCCTCTTTAGTTCTCTGATACATCTGTTCATACTGTGACTTCTCTTTTACAGCGACACTAAGTCTTTGCTTTAGTGAATCCATTGATACCTTCTTGTTGGAACACTCTTCAGTTAATGTCTTCACCTACAATAAAAGCATGAAGGTAATTATTGGTAAAGGCATTCTAGTTCCATATTGTGTTTGTTTCAAATGGAAACCAAATGAATACATGAATAAGTCTAGTTTATTTTCTCATAAATGATATCAAGTATAAGATTTGTAGAACTCATACTGTGAATGAGACTAACAATACTGAAATCAATAGCAAAACCCCAAAATTGCACAAAAAAGCATGAATATTGGTATGTGTAGCCTTCTATCTAATAATATACAATTAATTTTAACTATATTTCCTTTAATTACTAACCTAAACTTCCTTAAGTAGGAGATGGTTGGTTTTTTTTTTTTTTTTCCGGTACGGGGACCTCTCACTGTTGTGGCCTCTCCCGTGTGGAGCACAGGCTCCGGACGCACAGGCTCAGTGGCCATGGCTCACGGGCCCAGCCGCTCCGCGGCATGTGGGATCTTCCCGGACCGGGGCACAAACCCGTGTCCCCTGCATTGGCAGGCGGACTCTCAACCGCTGCGCCACCAGGGAAGCCCAGATTGTTGGTTTTGATTCTTAAATAAGCCAAGTCATGGATAATTTTCATTTGTATTCTCCAGTAAAAGTATAACATGTACTTTTTAGGATAAAATTAAATAAGTAATACAACATATTTATTATACATTTCAAAGAATAGCCAAAGAAAACAGTTTTTCTTTTTCACTTTAAAGCTATTAAAGATAAATGATTACTTACACAAACATTGTAAGACTACCTTAAATGATTATTGAAGTTAAAAAAAATGAGCAAAATTTTAAGAATAGCACTGAAGAAACCTCTACGAAGTAATTATAATTCATGTGGGTCTGTGGAGGAGAAAGAGAAAAGAAAATCTGTATGCATGTGTCTTGCTCATGTAAAATTTTCTCTCTTAAATCCATCTGAGCATTACTTACATTTTTATCTCCAACAAGGAAAGTAAGGGAAACGCTCTCTCTGGAGTGGATGACATTTAGTGAATGCCAAAGCACAAGCTGTTTTATGATTTGTTTTATGATTTGTGTAAATAGCAGCTTTAAAATTTTTTAAGCAAAAAAATATCTCTTAGTCAGCAAATCATTGATTTCTAGTTTGGGATCAGATATTATACAACTATTTTAAATATGACTCTTTTCCTAAGTACACTGAATTAAATGTATATAAGGAAAAAGTACACTTTAAAAAAAACCGTGGTGAGTACACTTTTTAAAGAACTGATAGTCATTGACTATGATATTTTTCATCTAAAATATATGCTTAATTCTATCATTATAAATAATAGCTTTAAATAAAAGAAAATCTGAATAAAATGCAATTATGTGTCCCAGAAATATTAAAGATTAAAAAAATTAAACTTGATTATCTTCTCATGGTATGTTTACAAATATAAAAAGGATGAATGACTATATTATGTGTGACCGTTTGGAGTCTTGAATCTTAAAACAAATAATGTACTTTCAGAGCAAATGATGTAATTATGTAACAATACACATACATTTTATGAATATTTGCTATACCTTTTATTAAGATTGAATATTTGAGTTAAAGTTAATACAAGGTGAAGTGATTTTTTTCAGTGTCAGTGAACATAAAAATTGATACCTTTTTTCCAAGATTTTCTAGCATTTCATTAATACTCTCATTACTTTCCAAATTTACTTTCTGTCGAAATTTCAAGTCCTCTATCAAATGTCTTTTCATGGTTATATCTCTCTCCATTCGAGACATCCTTGAAAGGGAAAAAAAGACACTTTATCAAGAGTGATAGAAAATACTTCAACAGTGATGATATCTTACATATTATCCAATGTTATACCTATTGTTAATTTTTAAATGCTATCTGATATTAGTGAAGCTGCAAATTAATAAAATAATTGCATGGCATAAAATATTGCTCTATTAATCATTTGAGTAAAATATTAAAATCTATAATCCAGTTGTGACTTGGTAATTACAGTATTACATATATATACATTAAAAAGAACTGAGACAAATTAATAAAATTTATGAAAACTTAAAATTATTATATTTATGTTCCATTCTTGCATTCTAAGAAAAATACAAAGCAATATTTAGAGATTATCAAAAATCACAACACCGATAAGAAAGAATTCTATACTCTAATAAGCAAACATAAAATTTGATAATATTATATATTTATTATACATTTCAAAGAATAGCTGAAGAAAATAGTTTTTCTTTTTCACTTTAAAGCTATGTAAATTTGATATCATATGAGATTGAACTGACATATCAGTTCTAATTTAATATCATACAAGATTGAGCTGACATATCAGTTTAGCTTAAATTGATAACGCTAAGTATAAAATGATAGATGCAGTAACAACTACTACAATTACTACTATAAAAAGAACAACAGCTAACATTTATTGAGTGTTTACTATGTGCCAGTCACTGTTATAAGTGCTTTACATAAGTAAAGCACTTATAAGTACTAACTCATTTAATTCTAAGAACTTTATGAGTTAATTCTATTAAATTGAGTCCCAGAGCTAGCAGGTAAAGAAGCCAGGATTCAAAGAATGTTTCTCTAAAGTCCTCACTGGTAAACAGTAAGCAAGACTAACTCAATCCATAAATAAGCTTCAAGATAGTCTGTTTAAAAAGATTAACCAATCTTTTTGCCTAATAGTTTTATCTGTTAAGATTTTAAGTGATCTTCACTTATAACGTGGTATACCTGTATGTACGTGAGGTATACGTATTTCAAATTGTGAATGATTATAAACATGTTACAACTTCTAAGCTCTAGTATATCTATAAAAGATATAGAAAGGAAATAATTTTGATTCTGTGAGATAGAACATTTTAAACTCCTTTTTAGTATAAATATACAAAGTATTATAATATTTCATAACCCTCCAGTTATTTTAAACACAAACAAAACTTTCACTTTTTTTCAACCTTCGCTTTATAAGCTTAGGCATTAAATCCAATATAAAGATCAACCTATACATATATTTTTAGTCAAATAATTACTACATTCTAAAGTTTTCTGTTCATAGTCTTTCAGCCATTAGTTGATATTTATTCAGAACTAAATATGTTTAAGATGGAAAATCTAACTTTAACATTCTTACTCTGATTAAAAAATAGTAACTATCTTGCCATAAACCATGATATATGTAATATTCTTTAAACTTTCATCTTGTGTAGGCTTAAAAACGAACTAAGAAAGGCAAACAAGTTGGTATTGTTTCTTGGTGTGCAATGTTTAATAGAGTTAGCCGCCACTAGGTGGCACCAAATACAATGGATAAAAATATAAAACACATACTTTTCATGCATTTCCTTTATGTGTTCTTCTTTTGCCAGGAGTTCAAATTTCAGAGACTTCAAGTTTGATGATTGTTTAGTGAGTTCATTAGTTGCATTCTAGGTTAAAAATACACATAAATTCAAATATGTCTTTAAATCTTGTTCTAAAGCAGCATAAATATAAATGCCATTTTCATGAAGGTAATAAAATTGCAAAAATTATGGTTATAATTAAAATGAACATCTAAACATTTTAATATGCTTCATTTTGTATGTTCTAACAGAAATAACATGGCACACTAAAATTTTTATATAACATGCCAAAATCATAGAGGAACACACTCACATAATAATTGCAAAGAGTATATACCCAAAATACATTTACGGGAAATATGGATTTTGTAAAATGTAAATGTGTATGTGATTAATTATTTTTATGGTTTAGTAAGATCACTTAAAACTAATTCTGGATTTACTAATAACCTGTAACAGACTAAATATAGTCACAAAGCTTTGCTGCACCTCCCATCAAGAGGTGTAATCCGTCTCCCCACCCTTTGAATCTGGCCTGGCCTGCGATTTGCTTTGACCAAAAGTATGTGGCATATGACACTGTGCAAATATCAGATCTAGGCCCTAAATCCTTCTAGCTTGCATCTTTGCCCTCTTGGAATGCTGCTCTGGGATCACCTTCCAACAAATATAGAGGAAAGGCCATTTGGGAGAGTACTGAGGTACCCCAGATGACAGCCAGCAGACCAACTGCCAGCCTTTGAGTGAGGCTCTCTTGGAACTTCCAGCTCAGGTAAATCCTTGGTTAAGAAGAATGCAGGCATATGAGGGGACCCAGCAGACAGCAGCAAAAGACCTACCTAGGGAACCCACTGGATCATAAGAAATAATAAATTGCTGCTGTTTTAAGCTGCTACATTTTAGGATAATGTTAGATAGTGAAAGATAACTGATAAAGAAACTTATGAATACTGAATACTTCCTTACTTGAACTTATAAACAATATTAATTATTAAAGTATTTATACATAATTATTAGTTTTTCAAAGCAGAACACCTTTGTGGTATTTGTTGTCTGCGTGGCCTAGGAGCCAGAGTGTTAGGGACACCTAACTTTCAATTTTGACTCAAGTTCCAAGAAAACATGTACTCTGAGATATTATTTAGTGATTTGATATTTTGGTTTTTCTACCTGTAAGACAGCATTGACATACATTAATTCATTTGTTAAATTTAAAAAGTATTAAATAATATAAATAGAATAAAATATAACTTTAAAAATATTTGTAGTAGTTATTTTGCTAATTTTTCTAATAACTATAGTTAATTGTTTCTATGAGAACTATTTCCAGGTTTGACTAACTTATTCTAAAAAATATAAATCTGAAAAGATGAAACCATTAACCACACAATGCAAATGTGAGTCAAATTCATCAGACAGACTTTAAATATCTCATTGGTATGGCATATATAAATTTCCATTAAATATTATATTAATTTTCTTAAAAACCCAAGGCTACCTCAACTTGGCAACTGTACTGAATGCTAAAAGTTTTGATTAAATTTTGTGTTACACAATCTAAATTTCCATCATATTTTACATGTTTACAGTGACATATGGTGTCTTATTTCTAGCATTGCCAGAGTAAGATGTTCCACACTAGTAAATTTACCAAAAAATTGAAGCTTTTGCTTTAATCATTAAACTTAAATTCTTTCTGGAATGATTGCTCATTCATTTAGAAATGACAATCCACAATTACATTAAGCAATAGTGATACTTTAATATAATGATATTATATTATAAATATTATCACTATATTAATTATGTTATATTACTGTATCTAATTTATTATCACTGTATCATTATATAATGATGCCTTTAAGAACTATTATGATATAAATGGCTACTCAGCCCTACTCTGAATGGTCCCAGGCTGCTGTTTTTCTAATTTTGTATTTTTACCTTAGCAATTTAATATTTTTTTTCTGTCAATCTGTTGATCATAATTTCTTGATTCTCTCAATATTCCTGCCTAAAAACAAGCATCCTGGCCCTTAATATACATACTTTGAATTTGCTGCTTTTGAGGTGTTTTCTGCTGAAAAGTTAAACAAATAAACTCATTACAGTTGTATTAAAAAAAAAAGACAAAAGGCAGTAAATGAACCCTGACAATATCTTCAACAGAATAAATTAAGTGGATTTTAAGATAGCTGTTTGATTCTTTTATGTTTTTAGACTTAAGCCTGTTATTTTAGGTGCCTGAAAAATGCTGTAATTCTGATTTCTGGATAATTGAGGGATTACAGAATTATAATAAAGAAAACAATGCCAGCTTGATAAATACTTTTGCCAGACCCTCTAAGTCTCACAGTTATTTTGTTTAATCCTCAAAAATCCTTTTGAAGAGGGTAGAAAGGTATTCCTGCTCTAGACCTCTGGAGAAGCTAAGTAATTTCCTCAGTCAGGTCCCACACACAAGAACTTACTGGACAAAAAATGATCAAAACCCAGGTCCTCTGACCCTTTTCCATTTCCTACAACATAATACTTATCTGCAGCATGACAAAATCTGGAGTAAAACACATATTTCAAAGATGTCATAATGGTAATAATCTATCTTGGTTAGAGCTTTCCTGTTTAAGTTTATTAAACACTTAAAAAATTTTTCAGAGCAAAATGAGTAAAAGCATGGATGCTGGAGCCCTATGGATTGAGTTCTAATCTCAGCTCTCTTAGTAGCTGTGTGACCTTGGACAATTAACGTACTCAGTTTGCTTAACTGTAAAATAGATATAATAACAGAATTTATCTCATAGGGTTGAAACGAGTATTTAATGGGTTAACATTTTTAAAGGGCTTAGAACTAGATTGGCAATAGATTATATATAAATTAACAGTAGTTTAAAAACTATTATTCTTCATTATTAACTTACTGGAAAACTGGAAGAGAACATGGTATATACGAAAAGGTATCCTTTCAACAATCAGGAGGTCAAAAAAAAATCACAAATATAAGTTGGAGTACTACTCAATCCAGATTGTATAAAGAACTACAAATTAAACTAAATATAAATAACTAATGTATATATCATTCACTGGAATTTATATGTCACTAACTATCTTATTATCTATCTATATAAAGTTGGGTTCCTTGAGGAAACACGTCTAATATGGGTAAAAATGAAGACACAGAAATGCACATGAGCACTCTAATTTCTGAATGAACCATGTACATCTCAGAAGTACACCTAAGAATTTACATAGAAAAGTCTAATATTAATTGGATAAAATAAAAAAGATGGATGTAGACCTTTAAGAGATTCAAATGTAACCATTTTTGTTTTACTAGGCATAGAAAACATCAAGTAGAAAATAAGCTATTTCTCAGAAATTTATTATGTTAGCAATCTGATATCTGTTATAGGCTGAATTTTGTCCTGGCAAAATTCATATGTTTAAGTCCTAACCTCCCCTTCCAGTACTTCAAAATGTATTTGGATAGGGCTTTTAAGGAGGTAATTAAAGTAAAATGAGGTCACATGGGTGGGCCTTAATCTAACATGACTGGTGTCCTTATAAGAGGAGCAATTAGGACACAGACCTCATAGACTGAGGGGTGACCATGTGAAGACACAGCAAGAAGGCGGCCATCCACAGGCCAAGGAAAGAGGGCTTGGAAGAAATCAAACGTGTCAATACTTCGATCTTGGACTTCTAAACCCCAGAACTATGGGAAAATAAATTTCTATTATTCAAGCCAGCCACTCGGTGGGATTTTTTTTTTTTTTTTTTTTTTGCGGTACGCAGGCCTCTCACTGTTGTGGCCTTTCCCGTTGCAGAGCACAGGCTCCAGACCCGCAGGCTCAGTGGCCATGGCTCACGGGCCCAGCCGGGAGCGGGATGTAGGATCTTCCCGGACCGGGGCACGAACCCCTGTCCCCTGCATCGGCAGGCGGACCCTCAACCACTGCGCCACCAGGGAAGCCCTCGGTGGTATTTTGTTATGGCAGCCCTAGCAACCTCATACAATGTCGAAACAGAAATTTGTAGTATCAAGAGTATTATTTACTTCAAAGTACCTAGTCTTCCAGAATATTTCCATATTAAAGCATGAAATAAGACAAAAGTAAAGATTTACCCTTTTTGTCCCTATGCAGCCTGGTCAGTGTTCCGGGACTCCAGGTTAGATATGGACAATGTCACTTCAAACTTACATCAAGCATGATCTAAATTGCTTTAGGCATTCTCATTAGTCTCACCTTTGTAACTCGCACATTCCTTCAAAGTGAGAGAGATTTATATATGGGCAAAAACTAAGGCCAGCCTTACTTTTAAGTTGTTGACAGTCTCACCTGGACTTAGACACAATTCTTTATAAGCAAAAGGAACACTGGTCTTTATACTCACTCTCAGGTTTAACTTGATTAAACCAACTCACCTTTGCTCTATGCTTCTTCTCCTTTCCCCTAATTCCCTCCTCCTTCCCCATCTCCAACAAAGAACCACCAAGTTAAAACAGCAGCAAAATGTGTACAGGAAAGCAATTCTATTTATGTTGATACATTATTATGTTCAAAAAGAATTCTGTTCAGTGGCAGGCAGAGAGGAGTTGAATAGTGGAATAGAATGATAATGGCCAGTTTCCCTCGTCTCCTAAGTTAGGATTTCATGGTGTCTTGCTATTTTTTCAGAGAATAGTATTATAAGTTACCAGATAAGAATCTACCAGGCTAAAATAGAAAGATGAGATTGAATGTAGTATTAATAATTTAGGGATTATTTACACCATAATTTACCTTTATTAGTAGAATTAAATTAGAATTGATAGAAACATGTCTTTAAGGATTCAGTAACTTAATTAATGTTTTCATCTTTAATAAAATTTATAATCACCTTTAGTTTACACTGCAATTGCTTCATTTCCAAATCCATGCTCCTTGAAGGGCCAAGTGATGTAACTTGTATCCGTGGAACTGTTACCTGGGCAACTTCTTCAGCCAAACTTGTGATTTCGGATGAAGACTCCAATTTCTTTAGTAAATCTTCTTTTTCTTTCCGAAGCTCAGCCAAATCCGAATTTAGCTTCTTTTTAAAGAAAATAAATTTAAATTTATTATAAAAGTAATTACATTTAACCTAACAATTATCAGCATCAAATTGTACAGGTAGGAAAATGCTAAAGAAAAAAGTGACACTGATTACAAAAATAGTTATTATAAAAACTACAGAATTTCTAACTTCCACTAGTTTTTGCTTAAGGTTGTAGGGCTTGTAAAGGTTAAAACAAAATAGACCAGCTGTACTCAATATCTTTTGGTTGGCTGGTCTTTACTCATGATGTGCTATTTCTTTGCCTTCATATAAACATGGGTGTGCCAGAGATTCACATATTTGATAACCTTGACTTCAGGGCTGATGTACTTAACTGGTAAAAGTCAAGCTGGAGCAGGACAGGATAACAGATGTTAGTTGTTTATTCCATTGGGTAGGTCTTACTACCCTATACAGCAGCCAAAATGCTTCTCATTTAGCAACAGAAACGTTAAGTCCAATTAGCAGAAGAGGCTTATTAGAGATTTAGTTCAAATAAATAGCATACAAACACATTCACTCAGTTTTATGCACTTGATTGATAGTTGACAAGTCCTTTTTGTAATGTTGAGGTAGATTGCACTAAACTCCTTACATTTAAATTTTTAATAACATGAACATTTTACTAAATGGCATACTGGTAATGCTTTTATGAAACTATAAAAGAAACCGCCTTAATGTTAGCCCCTTTCATTCACCCATCTGTAGTCAGCAGAACGCCACCAAGCTATAATGGCATAACAACTTAGAGATCCTTAAGAGGATAACTGCACTATTACTTTATTATTCCAAAGAAGCTTATAATAATGGTAGCTTAACATAAGGAACAATTATACAAAATGGTACTGAAGTCTCTCAGAGGTGGAAAAAATGCTTTCTTTGTTAAGAATTCTAGTTAAAACAGTAGAAGATGTGGCTAACATGTATAGTCATATATATACGGGACATAAGTTACTTAAGTATTAACACTATGTTTAAACACAATTTCTAAAAAGTATATCAATAAATCTGTAATTACATATATATTTGTGTATACATGTGTATACTGTTAAATATGAATATTTTAGATCATGAATTCAAAACTAGGGCTTGATATATTTGAGATTAAACTACGTTTTGGTGAAATAACAAGTATGTTTCGGTGAAAAAAAATTTTCTTTGGCTATATTGTAACCTATGATCTAAAAGCGTGTTTTTTTATATTTTTCAGAAAATATTCATCCCTGGATTGTCCCAAAGGTAACAAATAACATGGAAAATCAAAAGCAAACTCATAATTTCCCTAAATCTGAAAATCTTCCTGGTTATCATTCAAGGTTGAATACATCTCCCTCCCTGTTTATTAATTCTCTGCGCCCAATCGTCAGGTTCTATAAATTATGTAATATTTCTCATATTCATTTCCTTCTGCCACTTTCTGTTTTTTTTTTTGTTTTGTTTTGCGAAACGCGGGCCTCTCACTGTTGTGGCCTCTCCCGTTGCGGAGCACAGGCTCCGGACACGCAGGCTCAGCGGCCATGGCTCACGGGCCCAGCCTCTCTGCGGCATGTGGAATCTTCCCGGACCGGGTCCCGAACCCGTGTCCCCAGCATCGGCAGGTGGACTCTCAAGCACTGCGCCACCAGGGAAGCCCCTGCCACTTTCTTAATGAAGACTCATCATCCCACTAAGACCACTGCAATAACCTTTCCCCTATGGGCAACCTTTCTCTACGTTCAAATCATCTTTTATACAACCTCCCAAGACAACACTGACCTGTTACTCTCTTACTCAAAACTCTTCAGGGGTTCCTCAGCCCAACAGAATAAAGCTCAGATGTGTGTGGTTATAATAAAGCTCTGTAAGATTTAACTTCAAACTTCAATTTGTGTTCCAGTCACACATCATCTGCAGTCAAACTTGTCTGACCTTCCCCAAAACTTTCAGCCATTTCTACGTTGATGACTCTACACATGGTGTTTCCTTCTGCTGAAATCTCTCTCATGCATAAAGAGTAGCTTAGTATTTCCTCCTTTATGAAATCTTCTCTGCAGTTGTCTCCTTTTTTCCAACCAAGTAGCTTCTCCATTCTCTTAGCTTCCATAGCATTATGGCTGTTCCTCAACCATGGCCCTAGCAAAGGCTTGAGAGAGGACTGTGCCTTTGTTAACCTATGTATCCACCCCCACCCCCCTACCATGGTATCTAAAAGCAATGCTTTCTGTATACTAAGAAACAGAAGAAAGGTTTCAAAAATTCAAGTCTACCTGTTTGTCGCACAGATGGTGCTATAAACACACATATTGATTTCAGCTTTTATATATAATCTTTCTATTATTTTATTACCATATAAATTAAAATACACTTTTATTAGCAATGTAGTATTATTAAGCTTTTACTTAAATAGTATGCAGCAGAACATTTATCATCCTAAAGTTAATGTTCGGTATCTAAATTAGACTTTTTGAGATTTTCATTTGTTAAGACATAACTCATGGCTACAATTCTAGGTGGAATCTCAGGCAACACAGGAGACTAAATTTTAAAAAGTCTTTTAACATCTTTATTGGAGTATAATTGCTTTACAATGGTGTGTTAGTTTCTGCTGTATAACAAAGCGAATCAGCTATACATATATGTATATCCCCATTTCTCCTCCCTCTTGAGTCTCCCTCCCACTCTCCCTATCCCACCCCTCGAGGTGTAGACAAAGCACCGAGCTGATCTCCCTGTGCTATGCGGCTGCTTCCCACTAGCTATCTATTTTACATTTGGTATATATGTATATATGTCCATGCCACTGTCTCACTTCATCCCAGCTTACCCTTTCCCCTCCCCGTGTCCTCAAGTCCATTCTCTACATCTGCATACAGAAGACTAAATTTTGACGAGGATCTTTTCTTCCTGGTGGCTTCTCTCATTTGTTAAACTTGTATGCCATTAGATCTATTCTTTCCACAGTGGCAAATCCTGACATTATAAATATATCCTTCATTGAGCAAAGACCAAGACAATAAATATATCTCTTTAAAAGATATGCAATTATACCATTCAATTTAATGGTATAAAAATTTAGTAAACAAAGAAATACTGAAATTATGGAGACAGTAAACCAAATGACTTGCAATTTATTAAAATGTAAATCATGCTTTGATTAAACTGTTTTAACTCTATAATCTTTAAAACATATTTCTGATGTTAATTATATATGTCTAGAAATGCTACAGAACACCTGTCAAAATAGAAGAAATAGACAAATCACACATTCTATCAGTTTCGAATCCTTTGATTATCCCTTAGCATTTTGGACAAGTAATTATGGCTCTATTACTAACTTCTCTCAGTTTAAGCATTCTATTCCTTAATTGAGAAGTTTTACAGATGAGACAAGAATGATAAATAATAACTTTCTTTTGTTTATACTTGGTATGGAATGTGAGACTTTTGTGGTGACCTTGTTAGAAAGTGATTGTGCTGTTGGGACTTCCCTAGTGACGCAGTGGTTAAGAATCCACCTGTCAATGCAGGGGACACGGGTTCGAGCCCTGGTCCAGGAAGATCCCACATGCAGCGGAGCAAGTAAGCCCACGCACCACAACTACTGAGCCTGCACCCTAGAGTCTGTGAGCCACAACTACTGAGCCAGCGTGCCACAACTAATGAATCCTGCACGCCTAGGGCCCCTGCTCTGCAACAAGAGAAGCCACCGCAAAAAAAAAAAAAAAAAAAAAAAGAAAACAAAAAAAACCCAGAGATGATGCTTGCTTACCTAGCAAAGGTAATCTTGAGGGCAGAATTTTTTTTTAAATCTGTGATAGCACTTGGTAAACTTTAAATTTACAGTATTATTGTTAGCATTATTAGCTTGTGGAAAATGCTACCATACAGAGTCTAAGAAGTGTCCTAAAGGCTGAGGACCTGAATTAATAAAAAGCTGTGCTATATACATACACACACACACAAATACCAAATAATTCTGTAATTTCTCTCATGACATAAACTTTACTTTGTCTTAAGTGACAGTTATTTGTTTGATCTTAACTTAGGATTCCCTACTAGGATACAAGTGCAGTTCCTCTACAATCTTTTTTTTTTTTTTTCTGTATGCGGGTCTCTCACTGTTGTGGCCTCTCCCGTTGTGGAGCACAGGCTCTGGACGCGCAGGCCCAACGGCCATGGCTCACGGGCCCAGCCGCTCCGCGGCATGTGGGATCTTCCCGGACCGTGGCACAAACCCGTGTCCCCAGCATCGGCAGGTGGACTCTCAACCACTGTGCCACCAGGGAAGCCCCCTCTACAATCTTTTTAAAATAGATTTCAACTTAAAAGTTGATGTCAATGAGAATAATACTGAGATTTGTATTGATTTAACCAAAGGTTATAAAATAGAAGTTAACACTATGAAAGTTTAAAATGAGACACTAGTTATTAATTATTTATTTAAATATAACATTGAAGAAGCATAAGTCTCTGAAGAGGAAAGAACCCTCTAAGCAACTGTAAGAAGAAACATGGAAATATTAGAGAATTCATTATTCAGTAATGAGCATAATATATTCAGTAATGAAATATATCATGGTAGGCAGAATTCTTAGATGACCCCCAGTGGCCTATGCCCTTGTATGTGTGTTGGAACTGTGAATATGATAGGCTATCACTCCCATGATTACACTATTTGCATTATGTTATATGCAAAGGGATTCTGTAGATGTAAATTATGGTTCCTAGTCACATGACTTTGAGTTAATCAAAAGTGAGATTACCCTGGCTGGTGAATAATCAGGTAAGCCCTTTAAAAAAAAGCCAGGGGCTCTTTTAGCCAGAGGTAAGATTCTCCTGCTGGCCTTGAAGAAGTAAGTTGCCATGTTATGAGAGGACTACAGAGGGGGCTATAACGTTAAGGCCCTAAGGAAGACCTCAGGAGCTGAGACTGGTCCTTGAGCAAGAAAACAGGTACTTCAGTCCTACAACCACAAGGAACTAAATTTTCCCAACAAACACAGAAGCTTGGAAGAAAAGCCTGAACTCCAGAAAGAAAGGCAGCTTGGCTGCTTGTGATACTCTGAGCAAAGGATGCCACTAACCTGTGCCAGACTCCTGACTATGGAAACTGTGAGGTAATGTGTATATCGTTTCTAAGCTGCTAAATTTGTGGTAACTTGTTAAATAACATGGAAAACTAGTATGAATCCCAGATTTTAAAAAGCAGCCCCCTTTTTTTGAACTTATTCCTTTTTCCCTTATTGCCTCCCTACCTTCCCTTAAGCAAGTGTCCTGAATCCACAGTACATAGTTTGTACAACATCCTCACTCTGGTTTTTCTTTTCCTCATCCATAATTTTGTGTTTATTTTTTCAATAGCTCTAAAAAAACTGTTCCAGTTTCTATGCTAGAAATATAAATTGCCTCTTCCAGATCTGCATTTTGTAGTTTAATTGCCAAGCAAAAAGCCTCTGGCCAGAAGTTTCCTTTTGTTGCTCTCAACAGTAATCCCATGAACAGGGTAGATAAGGCTCCCTGGTTGTACTCTCCTTTATTCTCTTACATGGGAGTTCATTCATGCCTTTTGTTTATTCTGGGCCCCAACTTGATATTTTCTGCAAGATTTTGCTAGGTAAGATCTACATTCAGGGCCTGACTCAATATCTGTGATTCATTCCTTTTTACATACTATGTGGTAGGCACTGTATTAGCTCTATATTTTCGATGATAAAAAAGTTATAATCCTTGCCTTTAGGTAGTTACCAGTCTATAACCTAGAAATATATCATGATAAACTACAGTAAGCGCTATGGAGAAACAAATCGGGGAGCTAAGGGAACTGCTGCTGCCTTCAAATCCTGTCTGGTAAATGCAAGTTACAGCCAGTTTCCTTCCGTGTACTCCTCCTGATTTGTTTTGTCAAAAGTTTCCTGGAAGCTCGATATAACATTAAAGGCCATGGCTAGATATACAATCATCCTGCTTTACAACTTTTACTCTAGAGAAGGCATCTATCAGAAACTGCTGCGTAAATTCAGGGCAGTCCTGATGAGATGGAGGGTCTCTTCTCCAGCAGGGAGCCTCGGTAAACATTTTAATGTTCAAGAATGAATTATCAGAAAAAATAAAACAGGGCCCGTGGAAAACATTCTTATAGCCCAAATGAAAAGAAGAAAAGGGTTTAGAAAAAAATAAAACCGGAAAGAATCATTTCCCTAATCGCCCCCCCAAACAATATATTTTTAGAGACTCTCTGATCTTGCTGTCTCCAAAGAATAAAATATTCAACATCTGCCTATTCAATGGACATGATACTAGTTGTGTAAAGAAAATGGTTTTGAATGTTCAATGAGCAGTAAAGGAATAGGATGTGGTATAACTTTTCATTTCTAATAAAAGTTTGATTCTGACCTAACTTTTTTTTTTTCCTGGACAGTAATGACTTTATAGCATTGAAAAACACTATTCAGTTCTCCTCATATATTTTTCACCACTGGATTAGAAACTTAAAATAATGAACCATTTAAAAAATTTGAAAATGTTCTTAGTTGGGATAGTGGGATCTGAAAAGTAGACACATGGAAATGCAAGAAAACCCAGCTTAACATGAGGGTGAATGTCAGGGTCACAGGAGCAGGATTTCTGGGAAGCCTATGGAGGAAATAGATGGTGGCAGAAGGATTCTTTCCAGTCCACGCTGGGGCAAAGGTGAGATGTCAAATGTTAGAAAAGGTCAATAAGTAACCAGAGAAAGTGAGGGCTAGTTTCCATCTATAATGATAGTGGAGTCTCTTATTTTTCTTTCTCCTTTTGAAACCCAAAGGCCTTGACAGTCCAAGTAGGGAAAAGCAATCATTTATTGGGAATGGTCTGTTTCCAATTACTTCACCAAAATCTTTAATCTTGACTTCTGCATAGAACTGAGAATAGTGAATGAAATCATTTCATATTGAATACATAAGTTCATTTATATCTCACAATCAGTTTTTTTCTGGTTCACATTTAAGCAGAGGCAGCAATTTAAAAAATCCTATATTATGATCTTAAAAAATTATAACATAAGGATTGCGTTACCAGAACTAAAGCAAAAGAGACTGAAGAGAAAATTCTAGTTGAACAATATCCATGTAAATTCTATAGGCAAGACTCTCCTAGAAAGTCACCATGATCTTAATGATATTTCTCCCTCCTGTGGATAGTATTAATATTCTTTCATTGGGAAAATTTTTCTTTTACAAGGAATAAAACTGAAAGAAATAAAATTCTGCATGTCATCCATGTATGACTAAAAGCACAGTCACTTAATTAAAACATATGAGTTACAAAGAAAAGTACATAAATTTCTAGGTCACTAGCAAAATATTTTCCATAAAAGTACTTATCTAGAAAGATAAATAGTTCAGATTAATAACCCTTTCAAGTTAGTAGCAAGTGTTTTAAATTTAAAACATGCATTTTCCTTCGTTATGATACCTGAGATATTCAAGAAAAAGAATTAAAAATTAAAAACCACCAACCAAAAAAAAAAAAAAAAGAAAAAAAAGAACAAAGATCTTAGGCAGAGGTGGAATTATTTATGTAACAAAATTTTCTTATGAAAAATATACTTAGTTACAACAACACTCATTTATAAACTATTTTCTGACAAATTCAGTTATTAAAAGCCTACACTATGTTTCACAAAATGTCAAGCAAATGAAGGTAATATAGAGGACTTTTTACCAATGCTTTTGCTAGTAGTTAGACTTCAGTAGCCTTTAGAGACCATTAAGTACCCTTTGGCTAATTGGCCAATGGTAGATTAATCCTCTCTTTATTCTAGCAGCACTATTTTAACACCCTTTACACTCTGTCAGTGTAGCGTCTGAATGACAAAATAATATTGTGCATGAATAATAAGCAGAAAAGTTAAAATAACATTTCATGTTTCACATGCCATACCTATGTGTCAGAAGAACTTTTCTTTTTAAGTCACTGACATTCAACTTTTTTAAACAATCTCATGTTGACATCTTACTGAGCTGAATCTTCCTAATTACTGCTAATTGCCTACCAAGAAAAAAACTCTTTTCATGAAGTGCAGTTGTCTAGTACAGATGAACCCAGCTATAGTGTGCAGATTAAAGACAAAGCGTGACACTTAAGGTGCTACTTTGTTATAAGGTCATACTAAATATGGTTTGCAATTAACAAAGCAGTTTTTATGGTACTGAAAATGCCAATCTGTCCTGATGTGCTCAAATTAGATTCTATCAAAGAAATATGGATATCTGCATATGGATAAGAGATATGCTACTCTCATAACATTTACAAGGAGTAAAACTAATTCAATGCCCTTATCCTTTGTAATGTAAGTTCCAGATAATGCCCAATAATTATTCTGTAAATATGTCTGAATATTATTTCTCAAAATGAAAATCAACACTATTATTTCAAATGTCAAATTGTTTAAAAGAGCTTACTAATACTTTTAATTTTTAAAACAGCCCCCAATACTAAATACATTTAACATGTATCTTTTTATTTGTATTCATAGCTTTGACATAATAGGCATTTATAGTAACTATTAATCTATGTGATACTAGCAATATAGTGTGTTTCAAAATAATCTGAATAACAAAACTGATGAATTTTAACTGGACTGAAGTTAAACCACATTGCTTAAACTTCTGTTTCCACAACTACAGAAAAAGAATCAGCAAAAATGTATTACATGTGAAACTTGGAAAACTAACTAATACAACTGACTTTCAAGTATTCATGGAAAAACAATCAATGTTTGGTTTATTCATAGCAAGAACTGCTCAACTGTAGGTTTGTTATTATTTCAAATCCTCTACCGTAGTTACTAAGATAAAATTCCCCTTAAAACGTACATATCACATATTAAATACAGAGACAGATATATGTAACCAGAAGTATATCCAGAATAATTCAGCATTGTCACTATTATAAGAATTTCTCAATGTTCGTAAGGTAATATTAAGTTCAGTTTCAGCCCTCCAGATATTTGATGTACACATGGCATGCTTACCGATGACCATCAAGTTGCAATGCATTCCCATTCTGATTCCCTTCCCCAATAGAAATGCGAGAAGATGGCAGGGCCATCTGATGTCCTGAAGAGAAACTGAGCAATGTCTTTCTAAATCCCTCTTTTTCACTCTCTTTCTCCTGCTTTCTATTGCTTAAACTCAGCTAATTCGAAACAGAAATACCTATTCCTCACAGGTACTGTATACACATATTCTCTTTATGTTTCCTCTACCACTTTTATCAATACTTTTTTTTCCGGTTACTTAAGAAAAAAGAGAAAAAGAAATAAACATGCCAAATCACTAAAAACAACAGTTGGTGTTTCAGGGTGATATTAATACTGTATCTGTATCTACATAAAGAACAGCCATAAAATTTCAAGTGAAGTTACAGACAGTGATTGAGTTATCAGGAACAGAGGCTATCAAACTCTAGAATATCCGTAGAAGTCTCATGAAGTCTGCCTCATTCTCCCCAATTAAATTTGTTTTTCCTAAGCAATAGATCTCAATACTTTTTTTTTCCATCCTAGTGGGGTGATAATTGCTTCTTAATGCACTGTACTTTATTGCACAAAAAGGCCTTAGTGGACTGGCCTGAGGAGACTAATGCCCACATATATAGTATTGTTACTAAATGGAAGCCAGAGTCTAGACAATTAAAAACTGCTCATAATACTTAATTTTTACATAGACTTCAGAAGAAAGGCATCAATATTTCTTCAAATAATTTATGACTTCTAAAAATTTATAATAGACCATGATCTATTTCTAGAATTCACATTTTTATAAGGTAAAGGATTTTCCGTAAGCCTGTAAAATGCATGTAAATGATTATTAAGTTTATTTAAATTATACTGAAATCAATTCATATGAATAGTGCATTATCACGCTAATCTAAATGAAATATTACCAACGTTCTGGGTAATAAACCCAAAGGCTAAAGATCATCATCTCTAGCTCTGACTTCATATGTTCAAATGAGTAAAATGATATACATTTCTTAAATACATACTAAATATGAATACTGTCTTAATACTTAGAAATTGAATTTTTTTACTGATCGGGTCAAGAGTTAACCACAGCTTTCCTGATTTGTACTACATCTAAGCTCTGCAAACAAGTTACTTGGATGAGAGCCAGTTGGGGTGTTTTTAAAGAAACCCTACAACTCATTACAAATTTAGCAGCAGCAGCACTAAGTATTCATATGATTTTGATTACACTTATAAGTACACCCTACTAAAATTCTCAAGGGAAGCAAGTTAATAATGTTTTTCTCTATTTCCTATGCAAGTTTCACAAGATTCAAGAGAGTAAAAAAAAGAGGACATTTCTTTAAAAGAATAGCTTTTGCTATAATTGGATCTGATATAAAATGAGATTTTTCATTAAAAATGAATATATGTGAAAATATATATTAAAAAGGTAAAAAAATGACTTTCATGACATAGAGTAGAAATTTCTTTTAAAGGAGAAAAAAGAGATTTACAAACCTTGGACTTAGACTAAATTATACAAGATATTTCTTATTGGTTTCACTTGAAAAACTTTTTGTTAACACGAAAATTTCATATAGGAACTTCTACCATCCTTCATTTAATTGGTCTACTTAAAATTATCTTGTTTATCATATTCTTCCCATTAGTAAAGCTTGACCTAACAGAGTAGTCACTCAGTAAATTATCTCTTACTCAGTTGTGCTAAGTGAAATATTATGATTTATACAGCTCTTTAGGAAGAGGGTAGTCTGGAGTTCTTTCCATTTTTACTAATCAAGCTGGTTTCTCTGCTTTTCTCCTGTATCAGTGGTTCTCAAAGAGTGCATACTACCTAGACATATATTTTGGAAATTAGTGAGGGCACTTTTCAGTGCCAGCACTGAAACGGGTGAGAGCCAGGAACACTAGATGTACTGCAAAGTCTGTATCAGTCCTGCCCAACAGAAACTACCTTGTTTCCTGCATGATTTTCAAATTTCCTGCCAATTATTCATGTCGATAAAAAATATGCATATAATGAAATGAATCTAAATCCTAACTAAAAATTACATACAAACAAAGCATTTTTTCCTGTGGTCCCAGAAATTTATAAACTATGTAAATCAAAGGAAGACTGAAAGATGAGAAAGAAAAATCGCTTTCTTCTCTGGTGTCTAAGCTCTAAGGATGTTACCACATGGCTGGTACTCAAGGCCAGAGCCATATGGAGAAAGCTGGTCTGAGAGGAAGACACATGAGATAAAGAGAAACCTTTAAAGACATTAGTGTCTGGTTCTAGTTAATGCTATTCTTCCCAAGTCTATTCTCTTCAGTTTATCCTTTGATTTTGTGAGCTTTTTTTTTCCTCCTTATTTAGAGTTCAGTTTCTGTCACTTGCTATCAAGAGTCCTGTTAATAAAGCTGTCTAAAAACATGTCCAAAAACCTCTTCTCAGTTGTCCTATTTTCTATTCCTCTATGGCATCTGACACCATTGACCAACTCTTCTCCTTTTTCTTACTGGAAACATTCCCTCCCTTGTTTCTGTTACAACACTCTCCCCACCTTCTCCTTCTCTGACTCCACGTCTGCTTATACTCCCACAAACCTTTTGTCTTGCTGCAAAGATTTGTTCCACTCCCAGCATCTTTCTCTGGGATAATGGCATCAATAGGTTTCTTTTTTTATTTTTTATGAAATATTTCAAATATGTAATACATAAATAAAAAAATATAACGAATGTCCCTTTATCAATCACTCAACAAAGACAATGTATTACTAATAGAATTGAAGGCCATGATCCTATCCCCTCTGACTGACCAGATATAATCACTATCCTGAACATTTTGGTGTTTATCATTCCCTGCTATTTCCTTATACTTTTAATACATATGTGTGCATTTCCAAAAGACATATAGTGCTTTTAAGACATTCCTTCACATTTTAACATCTCTGAATTTGGGTTCCATCTTCCATAACTGGATACCATATAATTCCTGCTATAACTTAAATAATATTTCTTTTTAAAAATAGCACATTTGTTGAAGGCTGGTGAATAGAAATCTCATCATAGCATATATTGATTTTATATCTAGCAATCTTGCTGAAATCTATTAGTAATTTGTCTTGAGATTCTGTACAGACAAGCATAGTGCTTGGAACTAATGACAGTTTTGTTTCTTCATTTCTAATAGTTTTAACTTTCATTTCTTTTTCTTATCTTAGTGTGTTGCCTGTGCCCTCCAGCACAATGTCTAAGACAAGCAGTCATGTGCCCTCCAGCACAATGTCTAAGACAAGCAGTCATGGTAGGTATAAATGTCTTCTTCCTGGTTTTAAAAAGAATGCTTCTAACTCCCACCATTAAGTATGATGATTGTTTCAAGGTTTTGGTATATACTTAACACAGTAAGAAACTTCTCAGCTATTTCTAGTTTACTAAGAGAATTTTATCATGAACAGGTATTTAATTGTATCAAAAAATTATCTGTAATTTTTTTCATTGTGGTAAAAATCATATAACATGAGATCTACCCTAACAAATTTATGAGTTTAGTACAGTTGGATCTTGCTTTTTTTAAAATCCATTTAGCCACTCTTTGTCTTTTGATTGGGGAGTAAATGTAAATTCAGTTAAAGTCATAATTGATAAGAAAGGACTTACTATTGCCATTCTGTTGTTTTCTGTCTAATAGCTCTTTTGTTTTTATTTTCCTCTCTTCCTATCTTCTTTTGTATTTTGTTATTTTTGTAGCGGCATGCTTTGATACTGTCTCATTTTTTTTGGTGTATCTTCTATAGGTATAGTCTTTGTGGTTACCATGGGGCTTACATAAAACATCATATAGTTATAACAAACTATTTTAAGCTGATAACAACTTGACTTCAATTAAATACAACATTCAACACTTTTACTTCTCCTTCCCAAACATTTTATGCTATTGATGTTACAAATTACATCTTTTTTTGTTTTGTTTTGTTTTGTTTTTGTGTGGTACGTGGGCCTCTCACTGTTATGGCCTCTCCCGTTGCAGAGCACAGGCTCCAGATGCTCAGGCTCAGCGGCCATGGCTCGTGGGCCCAGCCGCTCTGCGGCATGTGGGATCTTCCCGGACCGGGGCACGAACCCATGTCCCCTGCATCGGCAGGCAGACTCTCAACCACTGCGCCACCAGGGAAGCCCATGAATTACATCTTTTCATATTGTCTGCCCATTAACATAATTTTACAGTTATAGTTTTTTACATACATTTGTCTTTTAACCTCTATGCCAACACTAAAAATGATTCCACACTATCATTATAGTATCACAATATTCTGTATTCATCTATATAGTCTATACATTTTCCTTTACCAAGTGAGCTTCATAATTTCATATGTTTTCATGTTGCTGTTTAGCATCTTTTTGTTTCAACTTGAAGGGCTCCTTTAAGCATTTCTTGTAGGACAGATCTAGTGGTGATAAACTCCCTCAGCCTTTGTTTATCTGGGAAAGTCTTTATTTTTCCTTCATTTTATTTTATTTATTTTATACAGCAGGTTCTTATTAGTTATCTATTTTATACATATTAGTGTATATATGTCAATTCCAATCTCCCAATATTTTTCCTTCTTTTTTTTTTTTTTTTTCTTTGCAGTACATGGGCCTCTCACTGTTGTGGCCTCTCCCGTTGCGGAGCACAGGCTCCGGAAGCACTGGCTCAGTGGCCATGGCTCACGGGCCCAGCTGCTCCGCGGCATGTGGGATCTTCCCAGACCGGGGCATGAACCCGTGTCCCCTGCATCGGCAGGCGGACTCTCAACCACTGCGCCACCAGGGAAGCCCTTTCCTTCATTTTTGAAGGGCTATTTTGCCAGATATAATATTGTTGGTTGGCAGATTTTTCTTCTGGCCATTATTTCCTTAGATAAGCTTTCTGCCCCTTTCCCTCTCTCTTCTCCTCCTGAGACTCCCACAGTATTAGTCCACTTGATATATCCCATAAGCTCCTTAGGCTTTCTTTACTCTTTTTCATTCTTTTTACTCCTCTGCCTGGATAATTTCAAATGACCTGTCTTTTATTCCACTGATTCTATTTTCTGCTTGATAAAGTCTGATGTTGAAACTTCTAGTGAATTTTCAGATCAATTATTATATTCTTCAGTTCCAAAATTTGTTTCTTTTTTACATTTTCTATCTCTTGTTGAAATTCTCATTTTGTCCATGAATCATTTTTTGAGCTCACTGAACATCTTTATGATGGTTATCTTAAATTCTTTTTCAGATAACTAATATGCCTGTTTCTTTAGGGTAGATTTCTAGAGATTTATTTTGTTCCTCTGATTGGGCCATTTTACTGTCTCCTTGTGTTCCTTGTAACTTTCTGTTGTTATCCATGAACTTGAAGAAATATCTACCTCTTCTGGTCTTTATGGATTGGCTTTGCATAAGGAAAGAGCTTCATCAGTCAGTCCAGCTAGAGATTCTGGGAACACTCAAATCTTTTCTGTGGATGTGACTTCTCCTAAACTTCTGTGTGTAGATTTCTAATTAGAGGTATTTCCTTTTTTTTTTTCTTCAGGAGCTGATAAACTCTTGCTCCCTCTGCTGTCTTCTGTACTGGGGTCCTCAGAAATAGTAGCATGCCACATAGCTCTTTTTTGCTCTCAGCAGCACCCAGACATCTACCTAGAGTATGTCCAGTTCCTTCAGTGCCCCAAGCTGAGCTAAATAGATACTCGTCCCTCAGGCAGCTCCTGAAAAGCCAGAATTCTGGACACACACTCCATTCTTCTCTCTGAGGGAGAGGCCACCAAGCTATATCACCTTCTGTCTGCTGTGCCACGGGTCCTCTGGAACAGCAGCATGCCATATAGCTTTTTTTTGTTTCTCAGTGGCCCCCAGGTATCTAGAGTATGGTGGGTCCCATCAGCAGAGACAGATGAGAAAGAAGCCCATCCTCCAGGCAGGCTTAAGGTCCAGTATACTCTTTCCCTCCCTGGGGAGAAGCTGGGAACTGGGAGTTTCCCCCAGATCACAAGGTGGTGTGCCAGAGGGTAGGACTCTGCCAAGACAGTGCCACAAATTTCCCAAGCAACTGCAGTGCAGCTGGTTGTGTACTTGCCAGGGGTGCAGGTGCCTCTTGGCTGGTTTCTGGATTTCTCACAAAAGGAACTGGTCCAAGTATTGTTGTTGAAATGGTGTCTCTGTGGGAAAAAGAAGGTCTGGTGCTTCCTATTCTTCCATCTTGTTGATGTTACCCCAGATTTTCTGCATGTTTAACATATTTTCTTCCTTTCTTTGTTATGGTGGTAAATCACATGGATAAATTTTCTAATCAAACTTTTTATTTCTGGGATTTCCTGGCTTATTCATGACTTTTAAAAATACATTGTCTGATTAGATTTACCAAGGGTTTGGAAATCAGTGTTACAACTATGTTCACATTAATTTCCATTTCTAACATTTTTTTATCTTGTATTGTCAAAGTTACATTACCCTCATAAAATTAGAAGGAATTTGTTTCTACTTTTTCTACTCTTTGGAAAACTGTGTACGCCTGGCAGAACTTAAATGTGAAACTCAAATTTCAATTTCACCTAAGTGTTCATAATATAGTATTACTTCTTTTATTAAGAACTTTATTAAGGTATAGTTTACATACCATAAAATTCACCCATTTTTTAAGTGTATGACTGAATGACTTTTAGTATGTTTATGGACTTGTGCAACTGTCACCACAGACTAATTTTAGAACATTTCCATCATCCATACCAGAAAGAAACCTCATGCCCATTAACAGACACTCCTCTCCCATCCCGGGGCCTACACAACCACTAACCTAAATTCTGTCTCTATAGATTTTGCCTCTTCTGGACATTTCATACATGAAATATTACTATATGTGGTCTTCTGTGACTATTTCTTCCATTTAGCATGTTTTCAAAGTTCATCATTCATGTTGCAGCATGTGTCACTACTTCAATCCTTTGTATTGCAGAGCAATAATCCACTGTACGGATATTTTGTTTCTCTATTCATCAGTTGATGTGCATTTGGGTTGTTTCCACTTTTGGGCTATTATGAATAATGCTACTATAAACATTCATGTACACATTTTTGTGTGAACTTATGTTTTCACTTCTCTTGGGTATATATCTAGGAATGAAATTGCTGGGTAATACAGTAATTCTACATTTTACCTTTTGAGGAACTGCCAAACTGTTTTCCAAAATAGCTGTTCCATTTTACATTCCCATCAGCAACGTATAAAAGTTCCAATTCATTTACATCCTCATCAACACGGGTTATTGTTCGTCAATTTATTAGTTTCAGTGATCCAACTTTCGTTTTTCTTGATCATGTCTACTGCATCTTTGCTTTCTACAATATTAACTTTTACCCTTATGTTAATAGTTCCTTCTATTTTCCTTGGGTTTGTTCAATTCCTCATTCTTAAATTGAATGGTCAGCTGATCAAAGTTTAGCTTTTCTGTAGTTTTAGTATAAGTATTTAAAGGTATACATTTCCATATAGGTACCAGTTTGCCTGCATTCTATAAGTTTTGATATGTATTGTTTCATTATCATTTAGTATGAAGTATTTTCTCAATTTTCATTTTATCTTCTTCTTTGACCCATTAGTTATTCAGAAATGTCTCTATAAGTTTGCATCAGAATTTTTAAACTTAACTTTTTAAACTGATTTCTAATTTCACTTGTGTTAGGCAATATTTTTAATATGATACAAAATTTTTGAAATTTGTGGAGAGCTGTGTTTTGGCCTAGTAATGTGACCATTTTTGGTAAATATTTAGAGCAAGACTTTTTATTGCTTTCTTCAAATAATGTATATCCTTAATGACTTTTTTTCAGCTTTATCTTAAAAGTGCTGAAGTTATCAATTTTTACATTACTTATTTTGAACCTAAGTTATTAAATGTTTATATTTTAGAAGCTTTCTGATTCCCTTAATAGCAAAACTCATTGAAATAACTAAAATACATGCACATTTAATTACATTCTTCAATTATTCTCCTTCTCTTCTCATTTCTCAGTTCTTCTCATGGACTCATCCTAATCAGCAGCATTTGACAGATGGTTATTCCCGTCTCAAAATATTTTCATCATTTGGCTTCTTCAATACTCTTTTCTCTTGGTTTTCTTTCTAGTTAACTGGCCTCTCCTTTTCTGGACCTTCCTCATCTGCCCAAACTCTAAGGGTTGGAGGCCCCAGGGCTCAGACCTGGTACCTCTTTTTTTTCCTATTTGCCTTCATTCCCTAGGTGATCCCATTCAGCCTCATGTTTTTAAATATAATCTAAATACTCCTAACTCCAAAATTCATACCTCCAGCCCAGCCCTTTCCTCTAAATTTTATACTCAGTTATCCTACTGCTCACTTGATATCTTCATTTCAGTGACAAACTGCACTTGGCTACAATGGTAAGCTGTCAATATGATTGTTAGCCCCTAGGGTTTTACATTTATTTTTTGGCAAATTCTGGTGTGCATTTATAAGAATAATAGTTATATTTTAATCCAAACTTCTTGGTATGTTTTCATATAAGGTTCCCACTACCCCACAATAATTAGTATATTATATTGTCAAATATATTCTATCATCAACTTTCTGTTCACTTTAATTAGAATCCTCACTGGTACCTTAAAGATTTAACTTTTTAAACCTTTCCCTATATGATTGGTCATCAAACTCTGTGTGTTAAACCAATGCAAAATCTCCTGCTTTTTTTCTAACTTTTTCTATTAGTATTGTCTAAATACTTATCATCTTTTGCCTTGATATTTAAACTATCTCTTATCTAGCTACTTGCATTGAATTTCTGTTCTCTTGAACTTTAGTATCAGTCCTCACTGTATATCAGAAGCATCTGAGAGCTTTCAAAAACTAGCAAGGTGCAGGGACCACCCCAGTTATTTTAATTTAATTGGTCTAGCATAAGACCTGGGCATAGGTATTTTTAAAACTCGCCAGGTGAGGACAGCATGCAGCGAGGGTTGAAAACCACAGATATATTGGATTACTCATTAGTCTCAACAATCTACTTTCTCACGTTGATGCTTTTCCAAGCTTTCTTTCTTCTAATGATTTTGTTCTACACACAAACCTTTCAAAATCAAATCAAATTTTAAGTCTAAGCCCAAATGCCATCACCTTCAAAAGCCTTACTAAATAATGACATCAATGAATAACAGTCTGTCTTTGTCCACTACATGTCCATGGTATATATTACATACATGCTATATATATAAGAGCTTCCTTGTACAATGGTACACATGTCCAACTTCCCTAATGTATCTTATACAGGGGACAAGGATCATGTTTAATTCATTATTGAATATCCCATTATTAGAGAGTCTTACATGTATTTGGTGCATTAAACTAAATTGAATTATAACCAATATAAACATACATAACTATCCATGTGCAAACCAATATTTTAGGCATTTAAAATCAAACACTAAAATATATGCATATTTAAAAATCATAATAATCCCATAGTGAGAAAAATGTTATAATTTGTCATTTCCAGTTATGTTGATATTTTAATGAGAGATACTTTCCTAAAAGTATATTGATACAAAGTGAAAACACTACTAGGAATATAAGACTGTGCAGTGTATTATAACACTGGTTCATTATAAACAGAGACTAAATTTCTAAGTGATGTTTTCAGGTCACATTTTCTTAATATTTTCTGTGGTAAGATCACAAGTGAAACTGAAAACAGTATAGGGAGTATGATTTTACAGTACATTGTGTTCTGAGTGATAATAATAGTTCCTAACAAAGTCTAATAAAAGGCACAGACATTCTGTTACAAATATCACTTGGTTCATCTAGAAGATAGGACGTAGGAATAAGACGGTCACGTCCAATTCCACATGGATCGTCAGCTCGGATCCTGGTTTTTGCACAGTTTACCTTTCGAACATGATCCGAGTGACATTTCACAAATTCCTGGATAAATGTTGCTACACTCTGCTAGGAGAGAGACAGGCTATGTCATGCACAGATCAATAATAGCACTGTGTTTCATCAGCCTCAAAATCAAAAGTGCTTCATCTGGCAAAAGCCATGGCCCTAGAGAATCTGACATATATAAACTGAATACCCTACAAGGAATGTGTACTACACAAGCTATTGGGGTAAGATAAAAGAAAACTCTGGAGATTAACAATGAAGTACAATAAGAGAGTACTAGTTTTCTACTTCATTATTACGAGGCATGAACACAGATCATAAAAATGGAAATGAGGCTATTTAAAATTCTACAATTCCTGACAGAAAAAAATGGGTCCTGAACTATAAACACTTTCAATCTTTTTAATAAAGGCTGTTATGTAAATAAATATAAAGCAAAGACAAATATAAGTTTAGGATACAATAGTAACCATATAAATCTCTGTAGACGAAAATGGTGTTTTGGAGATCCACAAAATACAAAATTATACGGTTTACTTCAGACTTAGTAGTTATCATGTTCAATGTTTATTTGCTAAATTAACCTAAAGACCCAAAGTATTTGTTGACTAGGTTATGCTCTGTGGTTTTTAATGCCAGATTCTGACACTTGGCAAAAGTCCTTTATTTGGGGATAGATTAAACTTATTTAAGATTAATTGGTTTATGTAATTGGACAAGAGACGAAGCAAACTTGAAATCTCAAATCCTAAAATGAACCTGCTTTGTTTCAGATGGATGTTACCAAAAAAGTTTCTGAGAAGAAAAATCTGCTGTTGCAGAGTTTAGCTGTATCTGATTCAGGGGGCAGGGGAATCAAGAATTCATCAAGACTCTCCTCCCCATGGTCCAGGCAGCTGGTCGACTAGGCCATTGGCCCTCAAGCGGTGCCTTGTCCCTTATTTAGCTCTGGGGAGTGCCTGGCAGACATGAGGGCTGTAGAGATGGACTTGGAGGGCAGACGGGTAAAACTACTTTAGAAGGTGCACTTCCTACCTGTACGAATCCTCTTCTCTTGGGGCTTGTGGATGGAAGAGTTTTAAAGGGTGGATGGATAGTTTGTGAGGAAGGATGTTTGAAAAGTCAGAGGCCTGCAATGTGAGTCACAAAAGAGTCTAGAATGGGCTTTCAGTTTAGATGGAAGTAGGCTCTGTGCAGCAGTCCCAGAAGACTTGCACAAGAAGAGGTTCAGACAACAGAAAATAATCCTAAGCAATTGTACAGTGGGTTTCCATTGAAAGTGATTTTTGCTGAATTTGGAGGATATAAAGTTGTAAGCATTGAATCTCTGAATGAGGTTCATCCATCTGAAGGATCTTCGAGATGGCAGAGGAGTAAGACATGGAGATCACCTTCCTCCCCATAAATACATCAAAAATACATCTACATGTGGAACAACTCCTACAGAACACCGACGGAACACAGGCAGAAGACCTCAGAATTTCCAAAAGTCAAGAACTCCCCATGTACCTGGCCATGTCGCTGACAGGGTCTTGGTGCTCCGGGCTGGTGTCAGGCCTGAGCCTCTGAGGTGGGAGAGCTGAGTTCATGACATCTGTCCACCAGAGACTTCCCGGCCCCTCATAATATCAATAGGTGAGAGTTTTCCCATAGATCTCTATCTCAATGCTAAGACCCAGCTCCACTCACCGACCAGCAAGCTCCAGTGCTGGACACCCCATGCCAAACAACTAGCAAGAAAGGAACACAACCCCACCCATTAGCAGAGAGGCTGCCTAAAATCATAGTAAGGTCAAAGACACCCCAAAACACACCACCAGACGCAGTTCTGCACACCAGAAAGATAAGATCCAGCCTCATTCATCAGAACACAGGCACCAGTTCCCTCCAAAAGGAAGCCTACACAACCCACTGAACCAAACTTACCCAGTGGGAGGAGACACCAAAAACAACAGGAACTACGAACTTGCAGCCTGTGAAAAGGAGACCCCAAACATAGTAAGTTAAGCAAAATGAAAAGACAGAGAAATTAAAACAAACAATGATGAACAACACAATAAATGAAATTAAAAATTCTCTAGAAGGAATCAATAGCAGAATAACTGATGCAGAAGAACGGATAAGGGACCTGGAAGACAAAATAGTGGAAATAACTACCACAGAGCAGAACACAGAGAAAAGAATGAAAAGAATTGAGAACAGTCTCAGAGACCTCTGGGACAATATCAAGTGTACCAACATTTGAATTATAGGGGGCTCAGAAGAAGAGAAAAAGAAAGGGACTGAGAAAATATTTCAAGAGATTATATTGAAAACTTCCCTCATATGGGAAAGGAAATTGTCAATTTCTCATTCAGATTCAATGGAGAAATTAAAACCTTTACAGACAAGCAAAAGTTAAGAGAATTCAGTACCACAAAACCAACATTACAACAAATGCTAAAGGTACTTCTGTAGGCATGAAACACCAGAGAAGGAAAAGACATACAACTACAAACCCAAAACAATTAAGAAAATGGTAGTAGGAACATACATGTTGATAATTACCTTAAATGTAAATGGATTAAATGCTCCAACCAAAAGACACAGACTGGTTGAATGGATAGAAAAACGAGGCCCGTATATATGCTGCCTACAAAAGACCCACTTCAGACCTAGGGACATGTACAGACTGAAAGTGAGGGCAGGGAAAAAGATGTTCCCTACAAATGGAAATCAAAAGAAAGCTGGAATAGCAATTCTCATATCAGACAAATTAGACTTTAAAATAAAGACTATTACAAGAGACAAAGAAGGACACTACATAATGATGAAGGGATCAATCCAAGAAGAAGATATAACAATTGTAAATATTTATGCACCCAATATAGAAGCAAATCAGTACATGAGGAAAATACTAACAGCCATAAAAGGGGGAATTGACAGTAACACAATCACAGTAGGGGAATTTTAACACCCCACTTTCAACATGGACAGATCATCCAAAATGAAAAAATATAAGGAAACACAAGCTTTAAATGACACAACAGACCAGACAGACTTAATTGATATTTTTAGGACATTCCACCCAAAAGTGAAAGAATATACTTTCTTCTCAAGTGCACATGGAACATTCTCCAGAATAGACCACATATTGGGTCACAAATCAAGCCTTGGAAAATTTAAGAAAACTAAATATTATCAAGCATCTTTTCTGACCACAACGCTATGAGACTAAAAATCAATTACAGGAAAAAAAAAACACAAATCCACGGAGGCTAAACAGTGCACTGCTAAATAAGCAAGAGATCACTGAAAATATCAAAGAAGAAATTAAAAAATACCGAGAAACAAATGACAATGAAAACACGACAATCCAAAACCTATGGGAAGCGGCAAAAGGAGTTCTAAGAGGGAAGTACATAGGATTTCAAGTTCACCTCAAGAAACAAGAAAAACCTCAAATAAACAATGTAACCTTACACCTAAAGCAACTAGAAAAAGAAAACCCATAGTTAGGAGAAGGAAAGAAATCATACAGATCAGAGTAGAAAGAAATGAAATACAAAAGAAGAAAATGATAGCAAAGATCAATAAAACTAAAATTTGGTTCTTTGAGAAGATAGACAAAATTGATAAAGCTTTAGGCAGACTCATCAAGAAAAAAAGGGAGAGGACTCAAATCAATGAAATTAGAAATGAAAAAGGAGATATTACAACTGACACCGCAGAAATATAAAAGATCATTAAGAGACTACTACAAGCAACTATATGCCAATAAAATGGACAACCTGGAAGAAAGGGAGAAATTCTTGGAAAACTACAACTTTCCAAAACTGAACAAGGAAAAATTAGAAAATATAAACAGACCAATCACAGGTAATGAAATTGAAACTGTAATTAAAAATCTTCCAGGGCTTCCCTGGTGGCACAGTGGTTAAGAAAACGCCTGCCTATGCAGGGGACATGGGTTCGATCCCTGGTCCGGGAAGATCCCACATGCTGCAGAGCAACTAAGCCTGTGCGCCACAACTACTGAGCCTGTGCTCTAGAGTCTGTGTGCCACAACTACTGAAACCTGCGTGCCTAGAGCCTGTGCTGCACAGCAAGAGAAGCCACCAAAATGAGAAGCCTGTGCACTGCAAAAAGAGCAGCCCCTGTTCGCCGCAACTGGACAAAGCCCACATGCATCAACGAAGACACAACAAGGCCAAAAATAATAATCAATAAATAAAATAAATACATTTACAGGAAACAAAATCTTCCAGCAGAGAGGGTGTGGAGAAAATGGAACCCTCTTGCAGTTGGTGGGAATGTAAACTGATACAGCTACTATGGAGAACAGTATGGAGGTTCCTTAAAAAACTAAAAATAGAACTACCATACGACCCAGCAATCCCACTACTGGGCATATACCCTGAGAAAACCATAATGCAAAAAGAGTCATGTACCACAATGTTCACTGTAGCACTATTTACAGTAGCCAGGACATGGAAGCAACCTAAGTGTCCATCAACAGATGAACAGATAAAGAAGATGTGGCACATATATACAAAGTAATATTACTCAGCCATAAAAAGAAATTCAGTTATTTGTAGTGAGGTGGATGGACCTAGAGTCTGTCATACAGAGTGAAATAAGTCAGACATAGAAAAACAAATATCATATGCTAACACATATATATGGAATCTAAAAAAAAAAAAAGGTTCTGAAGAACCTAGGGGCAGGACAGGAATAAAGACATAGAGACTGGACTTGAGGACACAGGGAGAGGGAAGGGTAAGCTGGGACGAAGTGAGAGAGTAGCACTGATACATATACACTACCAAATGTAAAACAGATAGCTAGTGGGAAGCAGCTGCATAGCACAGCAAGATCAACTTGGTACTTTGTGACCACCTAGAGGGGTGGGATAGGGAGAGTGGGAGGGAGATGCAAGATATGGGGATATATGTATATGTATAGCTGATTCACTTTGTTATAAAGCAGAAATTAACACAACGTTGTAAAGCAATTATACTCCAATAAAGATGTTAAGAAAAAAAAAACTTAAAAAAAAATCTTCCAGCAAATAGAAGTCCAGAACCAGAAGCCTTCACAGGTGAATTCTATCAAACATTTAGAGAAGAGTTAACACCTATCCTCCTCAAACTCTTCCAAAAAATTGCAGAGGGAGGAACAATCTCAAACTCGTTTTATGATGCCATCATCACCCTGATACCCAAACTAGACAAAGATACTACAAAAAAAGAAAATTATAGACCAATATCAATGATGAACATAGATGCAAAAATATTCAATAAAATACTAGCAAATAGAATCCGACAACACATGAAAAGGATCATACACGATGATCAAGTGGGATTATCCCAGGGATGCAAGGATTCTTCAATAAAACGTAAAACAATCAATGTGATACACCATATTAACAAATTAAAGAATAAAAACCATATGAACATCTCAATAGATGCAGAAAAAGTTTCTGACAAAATTCAACACCCAATTATGATAAAAACACTCCAGAAACTGGGCACAGAGGGAACCTCCCTCGACATAATAAAAGGTATATATGACAAACCCACAGCAAATATCATTGTCAATGGTAAAAAACTGAAAGCATTTCTTCTAAGATCAGGAACAAGACAAGGATGTCCACTCTTGCCACTATTATTCAACATAGTTTTGGAAGCTTTAGCCACTACAATCAGAGAAGAAAAAGAAATAAAAGGAAACCAAATCGGAAAAGAAGAAGTAAAACTGTCACTGTTTGCTGATGACATGATACTATACATAGAAAATCCCAAAGATGTGACCAGAGAACTACTAGAGCTAATCAATGAATTTGGTAAAGTAGCAGGATACAAAATTACCACACAGAAATTTCTTGCATTACACTATACACTAACAAAGAAAGATCAGAAAGAGAATTTAAGGAAACAATTCCATTTACCATCGCAACAAAAAAATAAAAAACCTACCTAATGAGGCAAAAGACCGGTACTCAGAACACTATAAAACACTGATGAAAGAAATCAAAGATAACATAAAGAGATGGAAAGATATATCACGCTCCTGGATTGGAAGAATCAATTCTGTGAAAATGACTATACTACCCAAAGCAATCTACAGGTTCAATGCAATCCCTATCAAATTACCAATCGCAATTTTCACAGAACTAGAACTAGAAATTTTACAATTTGTATGGAAACACAAAAGACCCTGCATAGCGAAAGCAATCTTGAGTAAGAAAAACGGAGCTGGAGGAATCCAGCTCCCTGACTTCAGACTATACTACAAAGCTACACTAATCAAGACACTATGGTACTGGCACAAAAACAGAAAGATAGATCAATAGAACAGGATAGAAAGTCCAGAGGTAAACCCATGCACATATGGTCACCTTATCTTTGATAAAGGAGTCAGGAATATACACAGTGGAGAAAAGACAGCCTCTTTAATAAGTGGTTCTGGGATAAATGGATAGACAAATCAAAAAGAATGAAATTAAAACACACCCTAACACCATACACAAAAATAAACTCAAAATGGATTAAAGACCTAAATGTAAGGCCAGACACTATGAAACTCTTAGAGGAAAACATAGGCAGAACACTCTATGACATAAGTCACAGGAAGATCCTTTTTGACCCACCTCCTGGAGAAATGGAAATGAAAACAAAAATAAACAAATGGGACCTAATGAAACTTCAAAGCTCTTGCACAGCAAAGGAAATCTTGAACAAGACGAAAAGACAACCCTAAAAAAAAAAATATATATATATATATATATATACAAGCAGCTCATGCAGCTCAAGAAAACAAACAACCCAATCCAAAAATGGGCACAAGACCTAAATAGACATTTCTCCAAAGAAGATATACAGATTACTGATAAACACATGAAAGAATGCTCAGTATCACTAATCATTAGAGAAATGCAAATCAAAACTACAATGAAGTATCACCTCACACTGGTCAGAATGGCCATCATCAAAAAATCTACAAACAATAAATGCTGGAGAGGGTGTGGAGAAAAGGGTACTCTCCTGCACTGTTGGTGGGAATTTAAATTGATACAGCCAGTATGGAGAACAGTATGGAGTTTCCTTAAAAGCTGAAAATAGAACTACCATATGACCCAGCAATCCCACTACTGGGCATATACCCAGAGAAAACCATAATTCAAAAAGATACATGTACCACAATATTCACTGCAGCACTATTTACAGTAGCCAGTACATGGAAGAAACCTAAATGTCCATCAATAGATGAATGGATAAAGAAGATGTGGCACATATACATAATGGAATATTACTCAGCCATAGAAGGGAATGAAATTGAGTTTTTGGTAGTGAGGTGGATGGACCTAGAATCTGTCATACAGAGTGAAGTAAGTCAGAAAGAGAAAAACAAATATCGTATGCTAACCCATATATATGGAATTGAAAAAAGCGGTACTGATGAACCTAGTGGCAGGGGAGGAATAAAGACACAGATGTAGAGAATGGACTTGAGGGAACAGGGTGGGAAGGGGAAGCTGGGATGAAGTGAGACAGTAGCACTGACATATATACATTACCAAATGTAAAATGGATGGCTAGTGGGAAGCTGCTGCATAGCACAGGGAGATCAACTTGATGCTTTGTGATGACCTAGAGGGGTGCGATAGGGAGGCTCAAGAAAGAGGGGATATGGGGATATATGTATACATATAACTGATTCACTTTGTTGTATAGCAGAAACTAACACAACATTGTAAAGCATTTATAGTTCAATAAAGATATGAAAAAAAAATAAAAGAGTCTGACTGCCAATGCAGGGGACATGGGTTTGAGCCCTGGTCCAGGAAGATCCCATATCTTGCAGAGCTACTAATCCTGTGTGCCGCAACTACTGAGCCTGCGCTCTAGAGCCCGTGAGCCACAACTACTGAGCCCACGACCCACAACTACTGAGCCTACGACCCACAACTACTGAGCCTACGACCCACAATTACTGAAGCCTGCACATCTAGAGCCTGTGCTCCGCAACGAGAAGCCACCGTAATGAGAAGCCCGTGCACCACAATGAAGAGTAGCCCCTGCTAGCCACAACTAGAGATAGCCTGCGTGCAGCAACAAAGACCCAACGCACCCAAAAAGAAGAAAAAATTAAGATTCTTTCATATTATATTGTGTGTCAATATTTCACTAATATTGGTGATTTAATAATATTCCTTATATGAATATATCACAGTCTGTTTATCCGCTCACTAACAAATGGACATTTCAGTTGTTTCTACCTTTTGGCTATTATTAATAATGCTGCTATGAATAATACTGCCTTAACATTGACTGTCTTCTTATATGGTGTCTTAAGGTAAGATAGAGGCAAGAGATTGGGTTTTCTCATTTCTTTTCTGAGCATGCACATAGCTCTATGAATGCATGTGTCCTCTAGATTCCCAAGAATATGTCAGAGCCTTTCAAAACTCTTATGGGCATCTCATTCCCCATTCAAGCTATTTGGTTAATATATTGTTTGACGAAAACTGGAATCCATCACCCTCAGGCAACCTGAAGTTAAGACACTTGCCTGTACTGTAGCTGACAACCCCATCCACCAACCCCTCCCTGCCGAGAAGAGAGCTGTCCACACTGAATGAGATCAGAGTGCCTGGGGTCTTCCAGAGAACCACTGGATAGAGCAAATAATGACAATTAATTGGGAATGAGGCTTACAAGGAGCTCCAGTTCCATTCTGCTTCTTCTGGTAGCTGCCAGGATGCATGGGGAACATGCACTATTGTTTTTCCAAGACTATTGCTGACCTGGGACAAATTAAAATGCCTGTTCCATCAAAGTTTCCTGTTCTTATCTAGACACATTTGTTTTTCTTGAATAAACACTCCTTAGATCCTTGCAAGTATGGTTAATTTCCAGAGTTTCACTGAAGAATTGTAAGTGATCCCTAATATGCACACAGAGTCTCTATAAAATGCTTTATAGTTTTCATGTAAAATACCTCTGCTTGATCTTCAATCTTTTTAAAGATAAGGAATTCATCTTTTCAGCTTAGAAAACCTGTAACTTCCTTGAACCATCTATTAATTCCCTTAGGAATACTACATTAACACTTAGAAGACTTGGTTCTGTACCCAGTGTTATGAAAATGTTGATTCTCAACAATTTTTGCCCTTTTTCCATTGTTTTTATGGAAGAGTAAATTTTCAAAGTCCTTACACTAATAGTGATATATGCTACAACATGGATGAACTTTGAAAACATTATGCTAAGTGAAAGAAGCCAGACACAAAAGGCCAGATATTGTTGATTCCATCTATATTAAATGTCTAGAATATGCAAATCCAAATAAACAGAATGTAGATTAGTGATTGCCTAGGGCTCAGAGAGATGGGGAAATGGAAGGATGATAAGCAAAGGGTTCAGGGTCTCTTTCTGACGTTATGAAAATGTTCTAAAATTGATTTTGGTGATGGTTGCACAACTTTGTCCATATTGTAACAACCACTGAATTAAATGATAGAATTGTCTGGTATGTGAATTATGTTTCATTAAAGTTACTGCCAAAAATAATAATAGTGGGTGATTTTACCCACTCTCAATAATTGATACTTCATTTACCTCACTATCAATAATTGACAAAACTGAACAGAAAACCAGCAACAACAGAAGAGTTGAACATCAGTATTAACCAACTACATGTAAGAGATATATATAGAACACCCAACCCAACAACAGCAAAATACAAATTCTTATCAAGTTCAAATGGAATATTCTCCAAGATCTACTATATGTTAGGTCACAAAACAAGTGTTAATACATTTATAAAAACCAGATCATAGAAAGTAACTTCCAGTGTAAGTGTGGAACATGGGTCAAGATTGGGTATAAGTCCACTCTTGGAATAAAGGCCAAACACAGTTCCTGTTAGTACAACTAGTATACCACTAATCTTTTATAAGTAAAACATTTCTAAGCATTGCTTGAATCAAACCACTAGATATTGGAAGTAGGGAATTTATAATTTAAAATTATGTGTGATAGTGGTTTAAAAATTATTTTCTAGAATGATGAAAATATTACTTCTGTGTAAACAATAAATCATTCCTTATACACACAAATACCTTTAAGAATGGATACTTAAGCAGTCTCCCAAGGCAATAGAAATAAGAGCAAAAATAAACAATAATATTGGGAACTAATCAAACTTACAAGCTTTTGCACAGCAAAGGAAACCACAAACAAAACAAAAAGACAACCTACCAACTGGGAGAAAATATTTGCAAATGGTGTGACCAACAGAAGCTTAATATCCAAAATATACAAACAGATCATACAATTCAATAACAACAATAGCAAAGAAAAATTCAATCAAAAAAAGGCAGAAGACCTAAGTAGACATTTCTCCAAAGAAGACATACAGATGGCTCATAGGCACATGAAAAGATGCTCATCATTGTTAATTATTAGAGAAATGAAAATCAAAACTGCAGTGAGGTACTAACTAACACCAGTCAGAATGGCCATCATTAAAATTTTACAAATAACAAATGCTGGAGAGGGTGTGGAGAAAAGGGAATCCTCTTACACTGATGGTGGGAATGTACATTGTTGTAACCACTATGGAAAATAGTATGGAGGTTCCTCTAAAAACTAAAAATGGAGTTGCCATATGATCCAGCAATCCCACTCCTGAGGATATACCCAGACAAAACTATAATTCAAAAAGATACATGCACCCCTATGTTCAGAGCAGCACTATTTACAATAGCCAAGACATGGAAACAACCTAAATGTCCATTGACAGATGAATGGATAAAGATGTGGTATACACACACACACACACACACACACACACAATGGAATATTACTCAGCCATTAAAAAGAATGAAATAATGCCATTTGCAGCAACACAGTTGGACCTAGGGATTTTCATACTAAGAGAAGTAAGTCAGAAAGAGAAAGTCAAATACCATATGATATCACTTATATATGAAATATAAAATACAACACAAATGAACATATCTATGAAACAGAAGAGACTCAGAGACATAGAGAACTTGTGGTTGCCAAGGGGGAGGAGGGGTGGGGAAAGGAAGGATTGGGAGTTTGGGATTAGTTGACGCAAACTATTATATACAGGATGGATAAACAAGGTCCTGCTGTATAGCACAGGGATTACATTCAATTCCTTGTGATAAAACCATAACAGAAAGGCATATGAAAAAGAATACATATGTATAATTGAGTCACTCTGCTGTCAGCAGAAATTAACACAACATTGTAAATCCACTATACTTCAATAAAAAATTTTTAAAAAGAATAGAGACTTAAGGAATAATCTGTTGTTTTTTATTTGCTTTAAGATTAAATTATATAACCAGCAGTAAGGTATACTGTGTCTAAAAATTGTTACAGAAAAGTCAGCTCACCTGAGTAAAAACATATGTGTTATAGGAACACATTAATATAGATATTTATATTAAAATCTTCACATTTTATACTAGTATTTGCAAAGAAGAGCTGGGGCAATTACTAGTTAATAATGTGATTTATAATGATAAACGGAAAGTTTTAGACATGGGCAAATGGGCGAGCTTAATGAATTTATGGAGCCTGCTTTTAAAATCTAAGATATAACAGAAAAAATATGACATAAAAATGTTAAGGTAAAGAAAAAAACTAAGTGGAAAAGGAATTCTAGTAAAATACTTGTCAAAAGATTTGGAGTTCTCCTTAATAAGACCTTATTTAAGAAATCTAGATATCAAACATTTCAGCAGTTAGCAGTGTCTGGGAAATTTTTAAACTCATAGACATGTCTAACACAAATATGAACCAAACAACACATGTAAAACAAAATATCCATTTTTAAAATATAGTCTACTGGAATTTATTTGTAAAGTTCCCTCTACCTTTATTGTCTGTCTGCTTGTTTGAAACCGCTGATCAGACACTTGCTGCTGGTGAAGGAGCTTTTCATTGACTTCTTTATATTCTTTAATAGACAGTTTTGCTGCTTTTTTGGCATTCAAAAGTACACTGTTCTGTTGTTGCAAGGATACTATACGTTCTCGTAATAGAATAATACTGCTATTTGACTTCTGGGCCGTTACATTTTTCCAGTTTTCTCTGTTAACTATACAAAAAGAATGTTAATAATTTTTTTAAAAATCTCATTAAATTAAAAAGACATTGTTAATTCCGTATGTATTCTTACCTCTGGTAGGACCTGTCGTATGTGAACTCTTTTGAATATTACTATTCTTCTTTTGAAAAGTTGGATTTTTGGTATTCTTGTGAAAATAATTCTAAATTTGAAAGTTTCATAAAAATTAGATTATTACTCAATAACAATTTCAAGTGAACCAACATAGTATACAATATTTCTTTACTTAAAAACATATTTGTACAGAGTTAAAAAATAAGTCTGGACAATAAAATTCTATAATTGATGCCAAGAACTCATAAATGAATGTAATACGTGCACTAACGTTGACCTAGCAGGTAGAAGATAAAAATACAAAAATGAACCCAAAAGTAGTAGAAATTTAACCTATGAACAGTTTACAAAGCTAGGAGCAAAAGTAGTAAAAGTGACAAAAATAAAATAACTATATTTAATAATGTATTCTCTGGGAATCTAGTTCCTTTTCTCAAATACTGTTCTCCATTGTAGAATGACAAATCCCTTCTTACAAATGAAGCTAAAATAATGTTGATGAAAATAAAGTAACTTTCCTTGAATCTGTATCTTTTCCTCATGACATTCCAACACCCTGAGACTAAATAAAATGAAGCCATGTTGACTTTTGTTTCAAACTGTTTCACCAATCTATAAAAGCTTTCCCAAAACAAAAACTTAAATAGGAATATGTATAATAGGATTATAAATCCTAATAATAAAATATGTTGTTTTGTTTAAGAATTTATTGCCCGGGAAACAGGAAAAATATCAACCTAGAAAACTATTTCTTTAAAAAAAGGAATTTTTTTCAAACAACCCAATTCAGAAACATATAAAAATGGAAGGAAAAAATAAATTTGACCAAATGTTACTTTGACAACGAGCCATATATTTTATATCAACAGATATATAAACTATACTATATTATACATAAGGCATGGCCCTAAAGTAACAGAACTGATTTATTAACACAAATACCAGAAACTTCTAACTAAGATAGGGTTTTCCTTTAAACGAATTACTTTCCTTTAAACGAACCATGTTTCATTAAATATCTCATTTGAACTTGTCTTCAGAACCAGTATATAAAATATATTTTTAAATGTTTCATTCCCTTATTAAGATTCAGTTAATATTATGCATTGGTCATGTATCTACCACTATAAAAAGATCCAAAATAGAACTATCAAATTACCAATATTAGTTACCAGACTTGATATCAAATTAACTGGACCTAAAATAAAAAAGAGGCTTCCATTTCCAGTACTATTATTGATCAGAAATCCAGAAATATTCTTATACTTTTGAAGGAAGCACACTTAAAGCATGTTTTAAACATGACAAAGTGTTATGGGAAATTCTGAGGCCAAAAATAAAGTAAAGCAAGAATTCAGAGGGATTTCCCTGGCGGTCCAGTGGTTATGATTCCAGGCTTTCACTGCTGGGGGCCCAGGTTCAATCTCAGGGACTAAGATCCCACAAGCCATGTGGTGCAGCGAAAAAAAAAAAAAGAATCCAGAGAGACAAGTGACAAGCAAAGTGGCTAGCAAAATATAGGACAACTCATAATCCCTTGTGACCTCGAAATTCAATTTAAATACCAAAGCAGAATATAGGAGGAAAGGAGAGAAAGCCTAGGCCCCAGCTCCAGATGAGAAATTTGAAGTCACAAAGCTAGGGCACTGTATATACCAATAGCCTGTACCTTTTTTATTGCTGAGTAGTATTCTATGGTATCGATGTATCATAGTTTGATTAACCATTCAGCTATTAAAGAAAATTTTGGTCGTTGCAGTTTTTAGCTATTAAAAATAAAGCTGTTATGACCATTCATGTACAAGTTTTTTAGGTAAACATAAATTTTCATTTCTATAAGTGTCCAAGAGTGAGAGAGCTGGGTTGTATGGTAAGCGTATGATTAATATTTCTTTTTCTAAAGAAACTGCCTACTGTTTCCCAGAGTGCTATACCACTTTATATTCACACAAGCACTGCATAAGAGATCCAGTTTCTCTGCATCCTTGTTAGCACTTGGTATTGTCGCTATTTTTTATTTTAGGTGTTCTAACAGATGTGTATCTCATCAGGGTCTTAATCTGCATTTCCCTAATGGTTAATGATGCTGAATGTCTTTATGTGTGCGTACTTGCCATACATTTATTCTTTTCAGTGAAATGTCTGTTCATGTCTTTTACCTGTTTTCTCCTTGGATTGTTTGATTTTCTACTGCTGAGCTTTAACAAAATCCTTATATATTCAAGATATCAGTCCTTTGTCAAATATATGATTTATAAATACTTCCTCCCAGCCTGTAGTATGTCTTTTTAATCCTCTTAATAGGGTCTTTCACAAAGCAAAAGTTCTTAATTTTTGATGAAGTCAAAATTTGATGTTTTCTTTTAGGGATCATGCTTTTGATAACATGTCTAAAAACTCTTCAGCAAGTCTTAACTCCCAGAGATTTTCTCTTATGGTTCCTTCTGAAAGTTTTATAATTTGTTTTACACTTATATCTGTGAGCTATTTCAAGTTAATTTCTGCATAAGGTGTGAGGTTTAGGTATAGGTTTAGGGATCTCCAATTGTTCCAGCACTATTTGTTGAAAAGACTATCCTTCCTCTATTGAACTGCTTTTGCACACTTTTCAAAAATCAGTTGTTTTTCATACTTGTGGAGCCACTTCTAAGTTCTATATTCCATCATGTAAGTATTAAACCTTTCTTCCCCTCTTGGTGGGTGTTTGGTGTCACCAGTCTTGACATCAAATTGAGTGGTGGGGAATGATGACATCCTCTGTGGGGCAGACACAAAATAGTTATCTTATTTTTTGGTTAATTTCCCATTTGGTTCTTTTTTATATATTCTATTTCATTGATGAGAATTTCTATTTCATTCTTGAGATGTTCTATTTTTTCATTTGTTTCAAACCTGTTTGTAAATGCTTGTTGAAGCATTTTTAATGACAGCTACTTTAAAGTGCTGTCATATAATCGGATTGTCTATGTCATCTTGCTGTTACCTTCTGTTGTTTCCTTTTTTTCATGCAAGTTGAGGTGTTCCTGGTTGCTAGGTATAATGAGTGATTTTCAGTTATATCCTGGACATTTTGGGTATTATGTTTCAAGACTCCATATCTTATTTAAATCTTTTGTTTTAGCAGGCTTCCTCTGATGCCACACTCACGGAGCAAGGAGGACCACCTCATTACCGCCAGTTGGGGATAGAAGTCCAGTCTCTGCTGACACCCTGGTTGGGGAGGAGCACCTCATTACTCTCGGTGGGGGTGAAAGTTCAGGCTCCCCACAGACCTCTGCTAATACCACCCTGGTTGTGAAATGGAGCAGGACTTTTTTTCTGCTCCTAACTTGGCCTCTCTTGACACAGTGCGGAGGGTGTGGGAGGCTTTATAGGTATGCGAGGTAATGAATGTCCAAATTTCTGCACTTCACCTCTGAAATCTAGAGGAACCCTGCTAGGAAACAAAAGGGGCATCTCTTTATTGCTGGATAGAGGCAGATGTCCAGCTCCCTATGTGGTCTCTAATGACATAAATTGAGGGAGTCATTACCATTGGCCCCTCACTGGGCCCTGTTAGAAGGAGGAGGGATGCCTTCTTATAGCCAGATGAGAGTGAAAGTGTAGGTTCCCCACTAGGTCTTTACTGGTGGGGGTAGCTGTAGGGTTGTAATTTTTTCTGTGGTGTTCGGCTAGAGTACTACAGTTATTGTGTAAAAGTTTTCTGTCTTACTGGGCTGTCCATTTCCTAGTCCTTTGACTAGAGAGAACAGGGTTTTACAGGGGGCTTTTATCATCTAACCAATTGGCCTTTCCAAGTTGCAGGTTTCTTCAGCATCCAGGCCAGGATATGTCAGGCAAAATGAAAACCCAGAGAACTCACCAACCATGTTCTTCTCTCAGTGCTGAGATCCCTACCCAGTGTGTCTCCTCTCCACCTTTCAGAGTCTTCTCATAGTTTTATTATTAAATTTATATTTATACAGTCCCTATCAAAATCCCAAAGGATTGTTTGTGAGAAGCTGATTCTAAAGAGCCAAGGACCAAGAATACTGAAGAGACTCTTGAAAGAAAACAAGGTGGGAGACTTGCTCTATTATAAATCAAGAGTACTATACAATAAACTTAATGAGACAGTATGGTATAGATAAATATACTGATGGAACAGAAGAAAAAGTCTAGAGACATACCTGCATGTATATGCACGTGTAATTTACAGCAAAGTTGGTGCTGTTGAACAGTGGGGCAAAGTGTAAAACTTAATCCCTATCATTCATCACATGCAAAAATAAATGCCAGACAGACACAAAAATCAAAACAGTAAATCAGATAAAACAGAAAAAGATAACAAGTAAGGTAGTATAAAAAATATCTAAGTTGAAGTAGGTAAAGAATAATTACAGAGGACATAAAAAGTGTTATTCATACACGAAAAAAATTGTTAAATTTGACCACAATAGAATTATGATGTTCTATTCCCCAAAAGATTCCAATAAAAAGGGTGAAAAGGCATAGCATGGAGTAGGGAAAGATATCTACAGTGTATATAATCAACATAAGGCTCATATGTAGCATATGTAAGAACTCCTACGGATGAATAAGAAAAACACAGACAACTCATTTGTAAATGGCACAGAGTTGAGGAAGCAATTCACTGAAGAATTCCAAATGGTCAATAATTGTAAGAAAGTATTATTCAACACTTTATTAGTAATCACACAATGTAAACTAAACCCACAATGATATACCTAAACATACAAACAAAAGTGGCTGAGATAAGAAGGACAAACATAACAAATGTTGATGAGAAGCAGTAAAAATGTTTACAGCCTGTTGGTGGGTACAACACTTTGGAAAATAGCAGTATCACCAAAAATCGTAGAAACACATAGTCTATGGTGCAGTAATTCTACCCCCTAGGGATTTCATTACAGACACGTCCATACCAGTACAGTGGAAGACATTTACAAGAATATTCATTGCAACATTATTTGCAAGAAATCCAAACTGAAGCAACCCAAAATTCAGCAATAGAATGGATAAATAAATTGTGATATATTCGGACAATGAAATACTATATACAAAAAAAAAATGAATGAACACCACATATCACTGAATAAAATAAGGCAAGAAACAAAAGAAGACATACCTTATAGATTCCATAAAGTTCAAAAGCAGGCAAAATTAACCATAATATTAGAAGAAATAAAATTATAAAGAAAAGAAGGGGAGTGATTAAAGGTAAGATAATGGTTACCTTTGGAGTGAGGGAGAAGTTCTACTATTTCCCAAACCCAATTGGTACAATTTGATCAACTGTTACTTTCTGACTCCCAAAAATGTACACAGATCTACTCAAAGTAGTTTACACTAACACTCTCTTGTTTTATGAATAGAATTATGAGTTACTTTTATTTATAAACTCATTAAGCTGCACAAAATCGACTGCAACTAAACAAAATTCACAATAATATAATGTATAACAAAATAGTTTTCTATAAAATCTATTTATCAACCAACCACTCAATCAGCAGGTACTTAGAATATAATTCTTCATCATGGTAGTAACTAAAATAAACTTTTGTCACCCTGGAACTTTTTCCTCTAAAGTTCTGGCCAGATCTCAAATAATAAACACTTTGAATTAGGTTTTTAAAGAACCTTATACATTACTTCAATGGTAATCTTTTTGTTTTAAACAAAATAAAATTACCTTTTTTCATTTTTTCACTGATTTACATTGAATAGATAAAACTTTTGATGACATGATGTATCAATGATAAGAATTATTTAATAAGTTGTTTTGGAACGTCAATATTTTAAGATTTCAAATATATTGGGGATGGGGGGTGCTTCAAGATGGTGGAGTAAGATGTGGAGGAGATCACCTTCCTCCCCACAAATACATCAGAAATACATCTACATGTGGAACAACTCCTACAGAACACCTACTGAAAACTGTCAGAAGACCTCAGGCTTACGAAAAGGCAAGAAACTCCCCACGTACCTGGCCGTGAGACTGACAGGGTCTTGGTGCTCCGGCCAGGTGTCAGGCCTGAGCCTCTGATGTGGGAGTGCCAAGTTCAGCACACTGGTCCACCAGAGACGTCCCGGCCCTGTGTAATATCAATCGGTGAGACCTCTCCCGGAGATCTCCATCTCAACGTTAAGACCCACCTCCTCTCAACGACCAGCAGGCTCCAGAGCTGGACACTCCATACCAAACAACTAGCAAGACAGGAACACAACACCACCCATTAGCAGAGAGGCTGCCTAAAATCATACTATGTTCACAGACACCCCAAAACACAGCACCAGACCTGGACCTGCCCACCACAAAGACAAGATTCAGCCTTATCCACCAGACACAGGCACTAGTCCCCTCCACCAGGAAGCCTACACAACCCACTGAACCAACTTTAGCCACTGGGGACAGACACCAAGAACAACGAGAACTATGAACCTGCAGCCTGCAAAAAGGAGACCACAAACGCAGTAAGATAAGCAAAATGAGCAGACAGAAAAACACACACCAGATCAAGGAGCAACGTAAAAACCCACCACACCTAACAAATGAAGAAGAAATAGGCACTCTACCTGAAAAATAATTCAGAAAAATGATAGTAAAGATGATCCAAAATCTTGGAAATAGAATAGAGAAAATGCAAGAAACATTTAACAAGGACCTAGAAGAACTAAAGAGGAAACAAGCAACAATGAACAACCCAATAAATGAAATTTAAAATACTCTAGAAGGGATCAATAGCAGAATAACTCAGGCAGAAGAACGGATAAGTGACCTGGAAGATAAAATAGTGGAAATAACTACTGCAGAGCAGAATAAAGAAAAAAGAATGAAAAGAACTGAGGACAGTCTCAGAGACCTCTAGGACAACATTAAACGCACAAACATTCGAATTACAGGGGTTCCAGAAGAAGAAGAGAAAAAGAAAGGGACTGCGAAAATATTTAAAGAGATTATAGTTGTAAACTTCCCTAATATGGGAAAGTAAATCTTCCAACAAACAAAAGCCCAGGACTGGATGGCTTCAGAGGCGAATTCTATCAAACATTTAGAGAAGAGCTAACACCTATCCTTCTCAAACTCTTCCAAAATATAGCAGAGGGAGGAACACTCCCAAACTCACTCTACGAGGCCACCATCACTCTGAAACCGAACGAGAAAAAGATGTCAGAAAAAAAGAAAACTATGGGCCAATATCACTGGTGAACATAGATGCAAAAATCCTCAACAAAATACTAGCAAACAAAATCCAACAGTGACAAGGATGTCCACTTTCGCCACTATTATTCAGCATAGTTTTGGATGTTCTAGCCACAGCAATCAAAGAAGAAAAAGAAATAAAAGAAATCCAAATCAGAAAAGAAGAAGTAAAGCTGTCACTGTTTGCAGATGACATGATACTATATATAGAGCATCCTAAAGATGCCACCAGAAAACTACTAGAACTAACGAATGCATTTGGTAAAGTACCAGGATCCAAAATTAATGCACAGAAATCTCCATAAGAGGGAAGAGATATGGGAGCATATGTATATGTATAACTGATTCACTTTGTTATAAAGCAGAAACTAAGACACCATAAAGCAATATAAAATAGTATAAAGCAATTATAAAGCATAAAGGAGTATAAAACAATTATACTCCAAAATAGATGTTAAAAAAAAAAACATGATAATCTCATTAGAAGTAGAAAAAGCCTTTGACAAAATTCTACATCCAATTATGATAAATCAATGAATTTGGGAAGGTAGCAGGATACAAAATTAATGCACAGAAATCTTTTGCATTCCTATACACTAATGATGAAAAATCTGAAAGTGAAATTAAGAACACACTCCCATTTACGACTGCAACAAAAAGAATAAAATATCTAGGAATAAACCTACCTAAGGAGACAAAAGACTGGTATGCAGAAAACTTTGACACTGATCAAAGAAATTAAAGACGATACAGATGGAGAGATATACCATGTTCTTGCATTGAAAGAATCAACATTGTGAAAATGACTATAAGACCCAAAGCAAACTACAGCTTCAATGCAATCCCCATCAAACTATTCATAGCATTTTTCACAGAAAAAGAACAAAAAAATTTACAATTTGTATGGAAACACAGAAGACCCCGAATAGCCAAAGCAATCTTGAGAAAGAAAAACAAAGCTGGATGAATCAGGCTCCCTGACTTCAGACTATACTACAAAGCTACAGTAATCGAGACAATACATTACTGGCATAAAAACAGAAATATAGATCAATGGAACAGGATAGAAAGCCTAGAAATAAACCCATGCACATATGGTCACCTTATGTTTAATAAAGGAGGCTAGAATATACAATGGAGAAAAGACAGCCTCTTCAATAAGTGGTGCTGGGAAAAATGGAGAGATACATGTAAAAGAATGAAATTAAAACACACCCTAACACCATACACAAAAAGAAACTGAAAATGGATTAAAGACCTAAATGTAAGGCCAGAAACTATCAAACTCTTAGAGGAAAACATAGGCAGAACACTCTATGACATAAATCACAGCAAGATTCTTTTTGACCCACCTCCTAGAGAAATGGAAATGAAAACAAACAAATGGGACCTAATGAAGCTTAAAAGCTTTTGCACAGCAAAGGAAACCTTGAACAAGACGAAAAGAGAACCCTCAGAATGGGAGAAAATATTTGCAAACGAAGCAACTAACAAAGGATTAATCTCCAAAATATACAAGCAGCTCATGCAGCTCAATATCAAGAAAACAAACAACCCCATCCAAAAATGGGCAGAAGACCTAAATAGACTTTTCTCCAAAGAATATATACAGATTGCCAATAAACACATAAAATGATGGTCAATATCACTAATCATTAGAGAAATGCAAATTCAAACTACAATGAGGTATCACCTCACACCGGTCAGAATGGCCATCATCAAAAATCTACAAACAATAAATGCTGGAGAGGGTGTGGAGAAAAGGGAACCCTTCTGCACTGTTGCTGGGAATGTAAATTGATAAAGTCACTATGGAGAAACAGTATTGGATGTTCCTTAAAAAACTAAAAACAGAACTACCATACGATCCAGCAATCCCACTACTGGGCATATACCCTGAGAAAACCATAATTCAAAAAGAGACATGTACCCCAATGTTCAGTGCAGCACTATTTACAATAGCCAGGACATGGAAGCAACCTAAGTGTCCATCGACAGATGAAAGGATAAAGAAGATGTGGCGTATATATATATATACAGTGGAATATTACTCAGCCAAAGAAAGAAATGAAATTGAGTTATTTGTAGTGAGGTCGATGGACCCAGCGTCTGTCATACAGAGTGAAGTAAGTCAGAAAGAGAAAATCAAATACCGTATGGTAACACATATATATGGAGTCTCAAGAAAAAAAGGTTCTGATGAACATAGGGGCAGGACAGGAATAAAGACGCAGACGTAGAGAATGGACTTGAGCACACGGGGAGGGGGAACTGTAAGATGGGATGAAGTGAGAGAGTTGCACTGACATATATACACTACCATATGTAAAACAGATAGCTAGTGGGCAGCAGTCGCGTAGCACAGGGAGATCAGCTCGGTGCTTTGTGACCACATAGAGGTGTGGGATAGGGAGCATGGGAGGGAGACACAAGAGGGATAGCATATGGGAATATATATATACGTGTAGCTGATTAACTTCATTATATAGCAGAAACTAACACAACATTGTAAAGGAATTATACACCAATTAATATGTTAAAAAAAAGACATAAGCAGAATAAGCATCTCAATTGCAAACATGTAAATAAAACTTTAGAAAAAATAAAAATAAAGAAAATAAAAAATAAAATAAAATATATTGGGGAATAAAATACATTAGGTTGAAATTTTTAAAAATCTGAACAGCAAAATAAAAAAAATACGCTGGGGAATAAAATACATTACGTAGAAATCAGAAATTTAAAAATTTAGTCAGACTAAATAATTTATTATCATGAAGGCTAATATAAAAACAGAAATTTCTTCTTTTCATATATTTTATATACCTGGAAACAGCAATGAGCTTATTATCACATTCATTTTTTTTTGGCTGAAAGATAAATACCTTAAGATTTATATTCAGGAAAATTATATCTATTTCCATGTTCATCTATGCAAAAGATTATACTAAATTAGTATTTGAAAATTATTAAAAAGTGAGTATTTTCACTGTATATTCCAAAGAAAACAATTTTTTAAGGATTTAAATTAAATCACTGGCAACAAAAATTGATTTAAGTTATGAAGCATGAGATAACATTAAAAACATAGCTTATAATTAAGCAAAATTGTGATATACCTTTGGAGTCTTTCCATCTACATTTGGATATATTTGTACTATTTCTTTTCCTTGCATTTGGCTGTCTTCTGTTTGGCTTTCTTTCTGGTCTCCTCTATCCTCTGTAGGACTTATTTTCTGGGATGTTTCTACAATAACTGTTCCCAAATTTTGTAAGGTCTGTGCTTCAGCATCACTGATTTTGGAAAAAAGAGGGGATATAAAGCCCAAGAAGAAGAGTTGTTAAACGTACCTCTTTAAGTTCAAGACCAAATAATATTACAGCACAGGTTATATAGGTAGCTACAAGTTTAATTTGGGCATTTACTGGTTCTCATTGTTAAGAGAGAAAATTACACTAAATATATTGAGAGAAAATTAGTTTAAATATATTTTTAAAAATTATAAAATCTCATCAAGAAGTTAGATTATCTAATATCACATGCTTGCAGCATCACTTCTATAGTATTTCTCCAAGTGTTAACTCAGGAAGCACATGTTTTAACGCTTGCAGGGTTGGAACACTCACTACTTTCTGACCCAGGGCAGAAAGCTTTAATATTTCTAAAAGAAAGTTTTCTCCTAGTCTGGAACAAAATCTGAATCTCTGAGCCTTTCATGAATTGATCTAGTTCCATGTCTTATGGGTATTCATCATTCAATATAATACTTGTTAAGCACCAACTATGTACCAGGCACTTTTCTGGGCACAAGGGTAAAGTGGTGAGTGAAAAAAAAAAATAGATGAAACTCCTTGCCCTCAGGTAGCTTTCAGCCCAGTGGGGTGGGGAGACAGGTGACAAAGAAGAAGACTAAGTTATATATATATATATAAAACACATAGTATGTTAATAGTTTGTGTTAAAGAAAAAAAATAAAGGGAAGAAGATTAGAAGTGCTGGTGTTGATGCTGAGCAGAAATTTAAGTTCAATCCCTTTTCCACATAGATGATCTAACTATTTGGATATAGTTATATGATGCTTGCAACATCTCTAAGGAAAACATCCCTAGCTTGTTCAAGTACTCCTAACATGAATGCTTTTGAGATGCTTTCCCATCCTGGTCCCTCTTGAAAAGTACACCAGCTTATTTTGATGGAGCATTGTGTCCAGAATTCAATTTCATACTTCAAGTGTACAATGAGAAGTACTTAGTAGTACTCCTGGTAGATGTAGACTAAATTTGTATAAGCTTTTCCAGCATGCATTATTGTACTGAGACTCTTACAGGATTTAACAAAATATACTTTTAAATTCACTATTACAAAGTGCCATATTTTCCCATTGCATAGTTGAACAATTAACATTTTATAGCCAAGTAAAGGACCCTGTAGTCTTTTGGATAACTATGTCTTCCCAGTCTATTGAGATCTTTGGGGATTTTGATTCTATCTTGTATTTTCCAGCCCTTTCAGTGTCACGTTATCCACAGATTTGATAAACATGTTTTGCTGAAATTCTGTCTTTCTTCTTCTAGGTATTAACAACTCCTCCTGATTATTACCTATCAGTGAATGGGCATTGATAAAGATAATTCATATATCGGGACCCACAAAATGCAGAGTGCCCCAGCGGCCCGGCCTGGGTCAGAAACTGGAACCTAAGTCAGCTGCACTAACGGGAAATGCATCACTGTCAAGGAAAGCTAACATATACCAATCACAATCCTCCAATTCAGCTTTAGCTAGTTTGCGAACTTTAGCTAGCTACCTTATCCTAGAAAATAGGACCCGCTAGCTTTACAAGAAAATCCCTGACCTCCTAGCCAATCATGCCCTGTTTCTGCTTTGCCTCTTATAATGCTCTATAAAACTCCCTCCTGCCCCAAATCCCTTGAAAGAGTGCTCCACAGCTTGTTAGGCACTGGACTCCCCTTATCCATGCATGTTTTCCCATGAATAGAGGTCTTCATGCTCGTTACTAAATCATATTATTTTTGTTCTTTGACATCATGCTCTTGTAATTCTATTCAACTATGGGAAATAAATATTCATAAGGTAATAATTATATAATATTCTATATACAAATAAATAAAGGGCCAAGTTCTATTTTCCTCAGTATCCAAGTAAATTTCTTATATTTCAGACTATGAAAAGTTAAAAGAAATAGAATGTCCTGAAGTCCTGAGGCTCCATTGTGGGATTTCTAATTGCTTGAGAATTCTTTGCAGCTGAGTGATTCCTGAGACCATTCTGTCAGGCAGGAAATGTAACAATTAATCCTCACAGTGTAAAACTGAGTTTCACTGCTAATAACTTAAATGACAATCCTATGTTTTAAGAGATATTGTGTGATACATCCCCCAAAATACGTGACCTTCTGCACATGCACCAAGAAGATGAAATTGAACTGAGTGTATTCCTTAACTTTCATATATTTATTCAGACATACATACACCAGTAAATATGTACCACTATATTATGAAGAGTGTGGTAGTACCAACTGGCTGAGATATAATCAGTAGATGAAACCAGAATTTCCTGGAAGACAAAGATAAACACTTAGTGGGTTTTAAGCTAAGTAGGATTTTATCTCTAACTGCTTTTGAGAACAGGGAAGAAAACCTTAGAAGAGGTAACAAAGAAACAGGAACGCAGATTTGGTCTTTCTTCCTTACTTTCATAAATTTGTTTTTGAGTTTTTCACCTGTCTAAAGACCAGAGGCATGACCACTGATCATTTAAAACAGTGGTTTGCAAACTTGTCTGCATATTGGAATCAGCTGGAGAGCCTCAAAACATACTGAAGCTTGTATCTCACTCCAGAAGTTATGATTTAATTGTTCTGGGATGTGGCCTGAGCTTTGGAATTTTTATGAGATCCCCAGGTGATTCTAATATGCAAACAAGTTTGAGAATTGCATTTTAAAATGTTTCAGATCTATGTCTAAGAAAACTATCCAGAAACATCCCAAATCTAAAACAGATCATGACTGCAGATTAAAAAAAAAAAAAAAAAAAAACTTGGGAAAATAAAAGGAAATATGCGCCATCATAAACCAAGACAGAATTATGGAAAATTGTTCCATGTGTCTGTTAACAATTCTGGCCACGTTAAACTTCCGTATTATCTAGGTATAAAAAGAGGTGTTCTATTATCCACTTGCCTTTGTGGTTTTACTGATGTGCTTCAATGTATGAATGTATAGCCAGGGGTAAGGGTAAGAAATATTATAGATTTTTAGTATTCCCCTGTTGTTATTCACTAGGGGTTAGATAACTTAAAACTAGGAATCTGTAGAGCTTTAACTTTAAAGAACTAATTTTTAACCTCCTTCAATTAAAGTTAGCACAATGACTTTGCATAATACATACATGAAATAATTAGTGAAGATGGTTCTTAATTTAAAGGATGTTAAACAGCTTGTAGACATCTGGTAACAAGCTGAAATGGGTCATTCAAAATTTATCTAACTAAATTAAGGGGAAAAAATGTTTCTCCTCCCAGGTTGCCATGTCACAAGATAACTAAACCGACTTAGTAGGCTTGCCTGGGAATCCTTAGCTGTCAGTGGTGAATATGCAAAGGGCCAGCAAATTAAATCAACCTGCCAAACTGTCAATTTCAAGCCTCATGACTGCATGAAAATAGCATCACTGGAAGAAATCAAGCATTGCCTTCTTTTGGGTTTCCTGGCACCTATTCAAACACTCATGCAGTTGTGGCTAATTTTGCATGCAAATTTCAGTCAATAAGCTCAGAACAAGACCTCCCAAGATATTTCAAAGGATCTGACAGTATTTTTTCTGAATACCAAATCGACAGTAGTTGAAATTCAATCTCCACTTGCTGGTGCTTTACATATGCACAGTGTCCCCACCACTGAGCTAAGTTAATGAGAGCCTTACCTGCTTTCGCACACATCCTCCCAGTCGTCCTTGCTGAGGTTCTCAAACACGTTGCTCATGACCTTGATGGAGTGATTGAGAACAGTGTGGTAACGACCCACGGCACGCTTTTTCTTGGCCGCTTTAAATTTAACCTTGGTAGTGGTTGCCTTACAATCAGATTGTCTAGATCCAGATCTCACTTCCGTGGTGGCCATCTCAGATTTAGCTTTGTCTGCTGAACGCTGTAATTTCTCCACTGAATTCATCAGCTCTTCATTTTCATTTCTCAACTCATTAGCTTCTGCCACTTGTCTCCTTAGGGAAGTGACTTCTATCTCCAGCTCACTGAGTTTTACTTGAAGTTCAGCTTTGTCTTTTTCTACATCTTTACTTCCCTTTTGCAGTTGTTCCAGCTCTTTTTCTCTGGTCTTTGCATCTTCTTGCTGCTGTTTTACAAGGGATTTCAGGAAATCATTTTCTTTTATTAATTTTTTATTCCCTTCTTTTAATTTTCTTGACCTTTTCTCAAAAGATTTTAGCCGATTTTCCAATTCAATGACCTAAACAGAAAAGTTTAATTTATTCTTTTAAAAGTCCAAAACCAGAATGTACTGTATTTTTATTGTCATTTCTAACTTATGAAAATAAAATTTCATTTAGCACAAGGACAAAATAAATCTAAAGTACTTAATTTCTAAATAATTCTAAGGTGGTGTACATAAATACATTCTAAAATGCAATAATACATCTGTTGAATAAAGGACAGATGGTAAAAGAAGTTAAAATTCTACACAATGTGACACAGAACTAAGTATGCTAATAAGCTCTGCAGAGTTCTCTGAGACTGTAAGTGCTTTGGCTTTATAGTCTACTGTTGGGAAGGAAAAAAATTTCCTTCTACCCTTCTAGGTTCTTTGGCTGGTCTCAGAATGAAATTGATATAAGACAGATTAACAAGAGAAGAACAAAAATTTAATATCACGTATACCTCCTGTATACTTGGGAGATACCCAGGAAAACTGAGTAACTCCCCGAAATGGCCTAAGCCATCACCTTAAATACCATTTTCACCTAAAGACTACGTAAGATTTTGGTGGGTGGGAGTCAGTTATACGAGGTTCCCAGGAAAAGCACAGTAAACAAGGGTCTGGCTGTTAGGCAGATTTAGGTCCTTGCCTTCTCCACTGATTATACTTTTAGAGATTTGGTCATCTTCATCTTCCTGGTACAGCAAGGTATACCCTCTTACAAATGGAGATTTCCCTTATAAATGTAAATGTTTCTTACAAAGGGATAACTTCTACTCAGTTTTCAGGGCTTTTCCTATGTCTGTAGTTTCTTAAAAATAATCAGCCTAAAATAATCAATATGCAAAAGAGATATATTTTGGGGTGATATATTTTGCTCCCCCTCATTTTACTACTCGTGAAAAAGAATACTTTCACAGAAAAACAATTTATACAAAAAGTCTGAAAACAGTACATAGGGAAACTTTATTATTAAAATAAAAGTAGCCTTCAATATTTAACTATCATATGAAAAACTGATGACCTAAATACAAAATCTATTGAGGCTGCTTTTCCTAAATTATAAAAATGTAATTTTAATAGTTGTGAGGTCCTTAGTTTATACAATACAGGAACTTTTTACCAAAAAAGGAAATCTAACAATGTTAAAATAATTATTTCAAGGTTTCATATGAATTAATTTTTTTACATTTATTTCATTAAACAGTGTTCACGTTGTAGGACACACAAATAATATATAATTCTTGAACTTAATTAATTTCAAAAACTATTCAGAAACAAAGACAATTGCACAAACAAAGCTAATAAAGGATAGAATCTAAGTGCCATAAGTCTGGACATAAAGGAAAGAGCAATTGATTCTAAGCCATGAGTACAAAAATTTCAAGGAGTTGATTTCAACTTAAATCTTGAAAAATATTCAACACTGTTTGTAAAGCACTGTTGTGGAAGAAGACATTTCTCTCTACCCTTCTGTGTTCTTATGGCTGGTCTAAGAATTAAACTGACATGAGACAGATTAACAGGAGAAAATCAAAGGTTTTATAACATGTGTACATGGAAGAGACCCAGGAAAACACAGTAACTCAATGAAATGGCCAAAACCCTCCTCGTCTTAAATACCATTTTCAGCTAAAGAGAAAAGAGGATATTGGTGCTAGTGGTTTAGGAGGAAGGCAATTAACAAGGAGATGGAAAAGCAAATTCGTGGTAAACAAATGTTTGCTGAACCATGCAGAGACAACAGGACACAGAGAGAAATTTTAACAGACAATTTGCTAGATTCTTCCCTGACAACACACACCTAGTTTATACTACAGTTATCTATGGTGATAGTTCCCTTCCTGGAATAGGTCCTCTATCTTCATTCTCTTAGGCAGTCAGGTGGAAGGTCAAAGTTTCTTCCTGAGTCTTCTGGGCCCTGATTGTTTTTGACTCAAAATAATCCATATGCCAAAGAGACTTTTGGGGTGGCAAATTTTGTTCCTTTATAGTACATTTTACCATTTATAAAAATTTTTAATAAACACAATCTCTTCTGATAATCTCAAAAACAGGTGAGGTAAGTAGAACTGATAATTATCTTCCCAGAAAAGGAAATGGAAGCTCTGAAAACTTAACACACAGATGTAAACATTTCCTGGTTAAACTGGGATTCAAGTTCAGGATTTTGTGCCTATCCCACTATTCCACAAGCCATATGGGGAAGAAGACTTTCCCAGATATATGTGGAAAATGAACAAAGAACTAGGGTCAAGAAAGAAAGAGTCAAGCAAGAAACTTTTATAGGTCTTAACAGGGCTTACTCTTGACCTGGAGTAGATGTATATGAGTTTGCACCAGACTACTTGTAGACCTCTGTATATTTCTGGGAAACAAATTCTATTGATCCCTCTCAATGCAAATACTTTATTGGAGAGCTGGATAATGTGACAAAAAAAATACAACAATTGAAAAACTATATGGACTCATACTTATCTTAAAACAAATTCTTCAAAGGAGAAAACATTATTGATACATTGACAACAAATGATTTAAAATAATATTCGAGAAATACACAAAAAACTTATGCATACTCTTAACACTTTCCAGTTTACTGGACTTGACTCATGATGGTGAAGATCTAAGTTGTTTCCTAATGTGAGTTTCAGTCCTCTCTGATCCTTCTGCACCATTAGTCTTCTTGTGAGTTCAACCCCCTTCATTTAATTCAAGAGTCATTTACCGATTGGTTATGCTGCCCTGGGACATGGATATTTCCCAACACAATATGAAGAATCTCAGCTAATTTTAATCAGTTTTTTCCATAGTATGATATACTCCCTACTGTTGGACTTATGTCTTTGTAGGGCTTACTCTTGACCTGAAATAGAGGTATATGAGTTTCTACCAGAATATTGTAGACCTCTGTATATTTCTGTGAAACAAATTCTGTTGTTCTTTCTCAATGCAAATACTTTATTGGAGAGCTGGATAATGTGACAGAAAATACAGTGTTCAGGAATACATGAACATTTTTACTTTTTCCAGATCACTCTATCATGAAATTATAGTCTCCATTTACTAAAAAATACTACAAGCAGAAAAAGAATACCACCTTTTTCTCTTTGGTTTCTCTCAGTGGTTTTTAATCACTGCCCCAAACAGCATAGTTTTCATAAATATACTTTAAAATATTTTAGCATGTTAGATTCCAGGGTGGAGTGAATAGAAGAGACTGTATTTTTAAAAATTATTTTATGAAAATAAACAATTATACCTTTAAAAAATGATTTTGACAGTGGTGATATAAAAATATTAGTAAGAAGCAGTGCAATCTAGGGGAAATTGAATTTTGAGCCTGGTCTGGATCTCACTTCTAGCTCTGATTGCTTTACCTGGTAAAATATTTAACCTATTTTACCTTTAGTTTCCTCATCTGTGAAATGGGAATAGTAACAGCTATTTTGCAGGTTATAAGCATTAAATATGATCATATACCACAATTCTCAGTAGACGGTAAGTTCTAGACGGTTCATCATCATCATTATCATTATTGTCTCTATTACTGTTAATCATAACAGCTAGTTAATAATATTACTTGAGCTAAAATATAATTACTTGCATTAAATATTGCTGAATTATCTATTAAATCAACTTTACACTTTTTTTTTTTTTTTTTTTTTGGGGAAAAAAACCCCCCCCTTTTTTGGGCCCTC
>NW_020174922.1:4724256-4833580 GCF_003031525.2 Neophocaena asiaeorientalis asiaeorientalis | reverse complement strand
CTTTTAATTTAACTTTTCTCTTTTTTTTTTTTTTTTTTTTGCGGTACACAGGCCTCTCACTGTTGTGGCCTCTTCCATTGCGGAGAACAGGCTCCGGGAGCGCAGGCTCAGTGGCCACGGCTCACGGGCCCAGCCACTTCGCGGCATGCGGGATCCTCCCGGACCGGGGCACGAACCCGCGGCCCCTGAATCGGCAGGCGGACTCCCAACCACTGCACCACGAGGCAAGCCCCTCAACTTTATACTTTTGATTAAAATATAACATAATGAAGAAATGTAACAAACATCTTAAATTTGAGATTTCAGTTTTGGAAATTGGCATTATTTTTTTATCTTAAGATTGGGTACAACTCATGAAAATTTTAGATACCAGTGGAAAAGTACCTTTTTAAGGTCTGTTATGTTTAAAATATTTAAAGTCTGTTAACTGCCTAATGTGAATCTATGTTTAAACATAAGAACTGGTCAAAATTATTTGCATTTAAGTTTAAAATGGAGGACAAGAGAGATACTACTTCTAAAGAATTTGATAAGGGAAAGTCCATAGCACATATTAAAGTGTTATTCAAGGTATACTCTCAAAAAATTGTCAAACTGATTTCACCTCTCCAAAAACAGAAAGGAAAATTTCAATATATATTTGAAAATGAAAGTCTGAGGAAGTGTTAAAGGCATTTGGTTTGTGTGGTATTAGATCATCTCAAGTCCAGCACTGAGCATTTAATTTACCAAAAAGATGGCTCCTTTCAAAACTGAAATAAAGCACCTGACTTTTTAAAGTTTGTGTATTACTTTGTTAGAGCTGCCATAACAAAGTACACGGACTGGGTGGCTTCAACCCTAATAACCTCATTTTAACTTAATTAAATTTTTAAAGACCTCCATCTTCAAATATAGTCACATTCTGAGATACAGGGGATTAGGACTTTGACGTAAGAATTTGGGTGGGGGACACAACTTATCCCTTAACAGAGTGAAATGTTAAGACATTATTTTAAAAAGGATCTACTTATATGTTTCATTTCTACTATGTATTATACAAATATTGTTTTCATGTTTTTACTGTCTTTTAAACCCATTTTGAATGAATTTCATATATATCCTTCTAAAATAAGGGAACTCAAATAAAGGGGTTAAATCATGACTCATACAATTGCATTAGGTTAATATTTAAAAAAACAGTGACAAATTAGTACACTAATTTGACACATGGTCCAATGAAAACAATTTCTGTTGGCTTTTAAGACTTAAAATGGCTTTCTGGATCTACTATGGTAGTAGTCAATGAAGGGGAGCAGAATTTTGCCACCCCAAAATGTCTCTTTGACATATGTCTTATCTTGAGCTGGTTGTTTTTAAGAAACGGCAGACACAAGGAGAGGCTCTGAAAACTGAGTAGTAACTGACTGCCCAGCCCCGACATCTTTTCTTGTCTTTAGCTGAGGAAGGTGTATAAGGTGACGGCTTGGACCATTTCAGGGTGTTACTTCAGTTTTCCTGGGCATCTCCTATGTATACAGGAGGTATGCCTGTTGTTAAACTTCTGTTTGTTTTTTCCTGTTAATCTGTCTTTTTATTACCGGGGATATCTCATCTGAGAACCTAAAAGAATAGAGGAAAAATTCCTTTCCTCCTCCACATCATTTATGGCAGTTGGAATGAAATAATAAACTTCTCTAGGTTTCAACCCTAACATAGTAAGTAGTAGTGTAGTACAATATACCCACAGAAATAAAAATTATACAAAACCTGGCAAAAAAGAATATTGTTCTGAAACAAAAAAGATAAATTGTTATAAACTGTATCACGTTCTAGCTGGCAGTACATACATTATTTCAATTACTTATTTTATCTTAAGATAAATGAACATGAGCATTTCTTGTTCTTTATGTTATAATATGAAACTGATATGTGTCATTCAGTAATAATGAGATGACGGCCTGTGTTACCTGAGCATATGGCAAGTGTTAGGAGTATAAGGAATCATATTATCTGCTGTATATCACTAGATCTCCTACGAATCAATTCACAGACATACAAAATGTAAGTAGCTACATTAATATTTTTGTCTATATATCTGTAAACTTCCAGCTTTTTCTAAGAATATTTCCTTTATAACAATAACAAAAAGTATTAAAATAAAACCAAGCCCACTTAACTGAAATTGATGACAATGTTATTTATATACAAAAATGTAAATTAAGTACAAAGTTGTAAAGATAAATGTTAAGATTTTTAAACAACATTTTACTATTAAAGACAGCCATGTTGTAAAGTGAGTATAGGGTTTATACAGAGTGGTTCTATTAAAACAGGGAGAGCTATACCAAATCATATGGGCATAAATTTTTATCTAAAATGAGATGAGACATGTATAATTTTCAAGTTTAAAATTAAAATTATAAACATATTACCATTTTACTGCATAAAGCTAAAACTATGCTTTTTTTTTAGTTCAAATATTGTACATCTGTATGCGTTTTGAAATGTAACAGAGAAAGTAAAATACTTAAGTTATACCTAATAAACACATAGAGGGTAAATTTTTATACTTTCTATTGTTATCATTCTTTTTATCTTTGAAAATATTTTAAACCTATGTCAACACAAGCATGAGTGTTTCCACATTTACTTCACTAACATTGATTTTTTTAACCCCATTTTTTGTAAGCCAATGATTTTGAATTTAAATTAAGGATTCACACAAGCTTTAAGTTCATGAGGCCTCATTTTAAAATATAATCCTTTATGTTAAAATTCAGATTTAACTTGCTCAGTTCAATATCGTAAAGATTAGACTACCTTCTGCAATGTCTGCTCTGACATTTCTTTCCAATTCTTCTCTGGAGTACTCTTCTTGACCCCATCATCTTCACCGTATCTAAAGAGTTCTTCTGTCAGAGAATAAATAATATATTATGGTACCTCATATGCTCCTGAAACACTGTTCTGTCATTTTAAGAAAAAGGGGTGTATGGTTTCTCAACTATGAATAACGTAGTCTATTTTATTGTCAACTATTTGGCCAGTAACTGAAGGGTGACCTTTTTCAAGATTTTCAGTCTCACAATTATGTATCTTTATAGTGTCCCTTTCTTTTTTTGCAGCGTAAGATTTTCAAAGGTATAACAGATCTGCAGGTTAACAATGCTGTATTTTTATTCCCATTTTCATTCTTTTGTAGACCATTCCCCTTTGCCTTAAAAGCAGAATTCACTGCCTTTTTATCTACACAGTCACTACTAGTTTTGTTCTCTGGATCTTGTTCCCTGCCAGGAGGATCAGAGTGATTGCTGAACAAAGCAAACAGTAACAGAATTAGGGTAGACTGAAACTGTAACACCTCCTACCACCACCTTTCTTTAAAGTAAAAGATCATGCACTGGGCAGAGTAAAGCATAAAAATCACATTTCCGGAAAAAGTGACTTTATAACAAATAGAAATCCAGGTAATGGGTAAAGTTGTTCCTACAAATCATTCCTACACTACCCAGGCATTTGACTAATAAAACCCCTTCGAACAGCAAAACTGTATAAGCAACATAACAACATTAAAGGAAAAAAATCATAAAACTTCAGTTAATATTATTAGAATTGAAATACATTAAAACTTATAAATATCTTTTTCTTAGAAGATAAATTATGGTGACAAATTTAACATTTTCTTACTGAATTATTTTTGAAATACACATTTCTCAAAGAATCAAAAAGGGGGCAAAAAGAATGCATAAAGCTAAAAGGATACATATCTGTGTTAGTCTGAGATGATTTTGCTTTAAAGTATGCTTGGCTGCTGTAGGTCAGTATGAAACTTTGATTTATCAACAAAGAAAAAAGAAAACAATATTACTCTCTGTAGAGTAGAAATCCTCTTGGTATAAACAGTGACTAACAAGTTTGTTAGAGTGAATTAGGCATTTCTTTTGTCTTTGAAACATGACATATCCAATTAAAACTTCTGTACTCCTGAAATAAATAGAACACTATCCTAAGGATAATAAAAGCTAGAATAGGTAGAATTTGCCGCCCGGGGAATATGTACCTTTATCTTGATGATAATCTGTTGGTTCCCGAGTTTCTTTGTCTAGTCCCTTAACACCATGGTGCTGAATTCATTTACAAAACTCTTTCAGCAATACAGAAATAATATGCAAATACAATTCATCTGTTCTAGTCATTTAAATATCTGCTATAGTTCTAAGTAAAATATTTACACTTAAAAATAAGAAAATAGTTCTATATTCAAAGACTGTAGAGTGTTAAAAGTAGCTAAATAATTCCAACAATATAAATGTTGAAGACTGATTTAAAAATGAATTTGATTGCTGCTTTTGTGCTCCTAGGTGTGTGCAAGATTCCCTGGTGGACTGGAAGACCATGTTCACTTGTGGTTTTCTGTTGAGAACTTTGTTTCTCACCTTCACAGGTTTTACAAGGAATACATGGCAGCTAGGCCCAGGCCATGGAGAGGAACAAAGACCCAACTCTCTGCCCCTTGATTCCCTTCCCCTTCAAGGATCTCAGGATTTGGGAAGTGAACCAAGAGGAACTAGTTAGAAATATACAGTTCTATTTTTGTCCTTTGGTGGATGTGTGAGAATATGCTTCTCCTTACTGGAAATTTATTTTAAAAACTGTGGATTTAAATGCTTTACTTTTATTTTTACCACTATACAAATTTGTTCTGATTTATATTCTTTCTCAGGAGTTTCTTCTCTCCCCACTTTTTCTTTTTAACTTTTAACTTTGCTTACTCATAGTTGTTTAAACATTTTTCTCTATCGCCTATGTTTTTTTGGTCCCCTTAATTCTCCTGGATTACATTATAAATTAATGTAAGTTCTTCTGCAACTTTTTCTCCTTCTTTTAGATTCTCTTTTAGCTATTTTAACAAATTAATATTAAAAATCTGTTATCATTATAAGGGATTGCAGAATATGCCAGCCTAATATATGCCACTTTGGTATATTGATTATTTTCAGCAGTAGGAACTTCAAAAGCTGCAAATGCAGGTAGAGGCTTTCTCTGAACTCCCCTTATCTGCCAGAAGACCCTCCAGAAGGAACTTGAATGTTATTACCCACTCCCCTAAAGTTTCATCAACCAGAGAAGATTAACTCTTATCACAGGAGAGGAAACTAGAAGTCCACACTATACCCAGACAAGCTTTACTACAAACTATCATTCCTCTCAGCTAGTCTTCTATGGGCCCATTCATCTTTTCTAAAATCATTTACTCTCCCCTAAGAGGCCTACATCCCTCCTCCTCTCTCCCTATTAAGACAGTATGTAATCCTGAATTCTAAAGCCACCTCTTTGAGTACTCACTCTTCCCTGGGTTTCTTCCACGTGTATACCATGAGGTATAAACATTAATAAATTTCTGGTTTCCTCTTGCTAATCTGTCTTTTATTATAGGGGTTTCAGCTAAAAAGGGTAGAAGGAAAATTCTTATTCCTCCCCTACAATTATATTTTTACTCATCTTAATATGATGCTTCCTACAGTATCTTAAAGGTCTGTTTGTGATTGTATCAACTTGGGATATAAAGAAAGAAGAATAGGTATCTTGTGTATTGGCAATTTCCTAAAAAATACTGAAACCGAGCAGGACCCTGTGGAGGCTCCTGGGTATGAAAGCCTTTCTGTGTCCCCCCCCTACCAAGCAGGACCCTGTGGGGCTCCTGGGCATGGAAGCCTTTCTGTCCACCATTTCTTGTTTGTAGAGAATAGACTCCAGCCTCCATGACCTTCCCTGAGTCCCAAAGGGCAGATTCAAACAGTTGCTAATCATGGAAGGGAGGGGCTGCAGAGACAAGGCAGGAGCAGCCAAGAAACAATAGTGCAGCCTTGGGGCAGGTCCTGGTTTCACCTCAAGGGATACACACAACAGTACCTTTGAGCTCTTTACAGAACTAAAATCCCCAACAAACGGAAGATGTTAGCATTCTTCCTTCCAGAGAAGACCAGCTGAGGCCAGATTAAAGGAACCATAGAAGCTCATCAAGAGATGGCCTGAGACCAGATTAAAAGAGTGCAGGCCCTGCACACACCCTGATCTTATCGGCAAACTCACCCCTGAACTATTGCTGTAAAACTCCTCACCAAATCCTCCCAGGTTGGGACACAGAGTTTTCAAGGGCAGGAGCCCACTGTGTCCCCCTTTGCCTGGCAAAGCAATAGAGCTATTCTTTCCTACTTCACCCAAAACTCTGTCTCTGAGATTCAATTGGGCACCAGGGCACAGAGGCCGAGTTTTTGGCATCAATATTACTATTTTTTCTTCACTTTTAGGAAAAGTGAATATATTACTTTAGAGGGTACTTGCCATAACATACAGTAAGAAATATATATTTGGTCTTTTTCCCTGGCTCCCCACACAAAGCTTCTAAAGTCCTTGGAATTTCATAAGTGATAGAGGTGAGAGGATTATCTTCTGTTATTTATAACAAGCCTCTTTGCACAAGGTTCCCCATAAATCTATTTTCCTTTATATTTCACTTCTACTTAACACAAGCTGGATATAAAAATGTTGTTAGAGACACCAACAAAAGTTGCAGGGTGCAAAATTAATACACAGAAATCTCCTGCATTTCTATACACTAATAATGAAAGATCAGAGAGAAGAATTAAGGAAACAATCCCTTTTATCGTCACATCAAAAAGAATAAAATACCCAGGAATAAAATTACCTAAGAAGGCAAAAGACTTGTACTCAGAAAACTATAAAACACTGATGAAATAAATCAAAGATGACACAAACAGATGTAAAGATATACCATGTTCTTGGATTGGAACAATCAACATCATCAAAATGACTATACTACCCAAGGCAATCTATAGATTCAATGCCATCCCTATCAAATTATCAATGGCACTTTTCACAGAACTAGAACAAAATATTTTAAATTTGTATGGAAACACAAAAGACCCCAGATAGCCAAAGCCATCCTGAGAAAGAAAAACAGCTAGAGGAATCAAGCTCCCTGACCTCAGACTATACTACAAAGCTACAGCCATCTAAATAGTATGGTACTGCCACAAAAACAGAAACATAGATCAATGGAACCAGACAGAAAGCCCAGAAATAAACCCATGCACCTATGGTCAAGTAATCTACAACAAAGGAGGCAAGAATATACAATGGAGAAAAAACAGTCTCTTCACTAAGTGGTGCTGGGAAAACTGTACCGCTACATGTAAAAGAATGAAATTAGGACATTCTCTAACATCATAATACACAAAAATAAACTCAAAATGGATAAAAGACTTAAATTTAAGACTGAATACTTAAAACTCTTTGAGGAAAACATAGGCAGAACACACTGTTACATAAATCACAGCAATATCTTTTCAGATCTACCTCCTAGAGTAATGAAAATAAAACCAGAAATAAACAAATGGGACATAATTAAACCTAAAAGCTTTTTCACAGCAAAGGAAACCATAAACAAAATGAAAAGACAACCCACAGAATGGGAGAAAATATTTGCAAATGAAGCGACCAACAAGGGATTAATCTCTAAAATATAAAAACAGATCATGCAACTCAATATCAAAAAAACAACCCAATCCAAAAATGGGCAGAAGACCTAAATAGACACTTCTCCAAAGAAAACATACACATGGCCAAAAAAGCACATGAAAAGATGCTCAACATCACTAATTATTAGAGAAATTCAAATCAAAACTACAATGAGGTATCACCTCACACTGGTCAGAATGGCCATCATCAAAAAGTCTACAAACAATAAGTGCTGGAGAGGGTGTGGAGAAAAGGGAACCCTCCGACACTGTTGGTGGAAATGCAAATTGGTACAACCACTATGGAGAACAGTATGGAGTTTCCTTAAAAAACCAAAAGTAGAACTGCTATATGATCCAGCAATCCCACTCCTGAGCATATATCCAGAGAAAACCATAATTTGAAAAGATACATGCAGCCCAATGTTCACTGCAGCACTATTAACAATAGCCAGGACACAGAAGCAACCTAAATGTCCATCAACAGACGAGTGAATAAAGAAGATGTGGTACATATATACAACGGAATATTACTCAGCCATAAAAAGAACGAAATAACGTCATTTGCAGCAACATTGGTGGACCTAGAGACTGTCATACTTTATGAAGTAAGTCAGACAGAGAAAGACAAATAATATATCACTTATATGTGGAATCTAAAAAAAAAGACACAAATGGACTTCTTTACAAAACAGAAACAGAGTCACATATGTAGAAAACAATCTTATGGTTCTGGGGGGAAAGGTGGGGGAAGGATAAATTGGGAGATTGGAATTGACATATACACGCTACTATATATGAAATAGATAACTAGTAAGGACCTACTGTATAGCACAGGGAACTCTACTCAATATGCTGTAATGGCCTATATTGGAAAAGAATCTAAAACAGAGTGGATATATGTATATGTATAAATGATTCACTTTGCTGTACACTTGAAACACAACATTGTAAATCAACTATACTCCAATAAAAACTTTACAAAAAGAATAATCCAGAATAAATAAAAATACACAAAACAAAATATACTATGAAGGCTCCCACTGACCTAAGATGAAACAATCTGAATATCAAAAAGAATAATGCCTTCAATGGATTAAAAAAATCTTTAAATATATCAACAGAAGTTCTGAGTTTCTAACACTAACAAAAGCCACCAAGTCATTGATCACTTTTGAAGGATGCTAGGTCACCAAATGAAAATTGGTAAAGAGGTGTAATCAAGATTTTTCTTGCCTTTCCTGTACAAACTGTATTTCAGGATAACCAAATAGTTATCCATATTCTTCTTCATAGAATTCCAGATAAAAAGTGCACAAAAAATGCTAAAATCAGAAAATTGCTGTGTTGCAACCCCAAATGAAATAATGAATTTTGATAACAATAACCAATGGATGCTAAAACCAGTAAATGAAACATTGATTGGGAATTTAATAATAGAGGGATTAGGCTGAAACCACCTGAAGTTCCTAATTAATCTTAATATTATTTAAAGTGGGATAAACCAGAAAAAAAAAGAACATGCACCCCAATGTTCACTGCAGTCTATGTACAATAGCCAAGACATGGAAGCAACCTAAATGTCCATCGACAGAGGAATGGACAAAGAAGATGTGGTACATAAATACAGTGGAATATTACTCGGCCATAAAAAAGAATGAAGTAATGCCATTTGCAGCAACATGGATGGACCTAGAGATTATCATATTAAGTAAAGTAAGTCAGACAGAGAAGGACAAATATCATATTACTTATATGTGGAATGTAAAAAAAATCATACTAATGAACTTATTTACATAACAGAAACAGAGTCACAGACTTCAAAAACAAACTTATGGTTACCAAAGGGAAAAGGTGGGGGGTGATAAATTAGGAGTTTGAGATTAACATTTACACAGTATTATATATAAAAGAGATAATCAACAAGGACCTAGTGTTATAGCACAAGGAACTCTACTCAATATTATGTAATAACCTATATGGGAAAAGAATATGAAAAAAATGGATATATGTATATGCATAACTGAATCACTTTGCTGTACACCCGAAACTAACACAACATTATAAATCAACTATATTCCAATATAAAATAAAATTTTTTTAAAAACTTAAGTTTCTGTCAATTTACGTCACAGTTATAAGATGTTATATGTAAGTCTCCTAGTAACCACAAAGTAAAAACCTATAAAAAACACATAAAAGATAGACAGGGGGCTTCCCTGGTGGCGCAGTGGTTGAGAGTCCGCCTGCCGATGCAGGGGACACGGGTTCATGTCCCGGTCCGGGAGGATCCCACATGCTGCGGAGCAGCTAGGCTCGTGAGCTATGGCCGCTGAGCCTGCGTATCCGGAGCCTGTGCTCTGCAACGGGAGAGGCCACAACAGTGAGAGGCCAGCGTACCGCAAAAAAAAAAAAAAAAAAAAATGGGGGGGGCAAAAAAGTGGGGGGGCGGCGGACCAAAAAAAAAAAAAAAAAAAAAAAAAGATAGACAGGAATATAAGTATATTTATACCACTAAAGAATGTCATCAAAACAAAAAGGAAGAGAGTAGGAGAAGAATAAAGGAAGCGGGTAGAACTACAAAAACAGCCAGTAAACAATGAACAAAAAAGCAATATTTATATACCTGTCAACAATTATTTTACCTGTAAATGCACTAAATTCTCAAACAAAAGACACAGAGTAGCTGGATGAATAAAAAACCAAGACCCATCTATATACTGCCTACAGAAGATGCACTTTAGATTTAAAGACACACACAGACTGAATACAAAAGGATTGAAAAAGGTATTCCATGCAAATGGAGACCGGAAGAAAGCTGGAGTAGCTACACTTACATCAGGCAAAATAGGCTTTAAGACAAGACTGTCAGAAGAGACAAAGATGGGTATTATATAACGATGAAGAGGTCAGTCCAACAAGAGGATGTAACATTTGTAAATATTCACACACCCAACATAGGAGCACCTAAATATAGAAAGCAAATATTAAGAGACCTAATGGGAGAAACAGACAGACATACAGTAATTGTTCTGTTCAGATTTTCTATTCCATCATGATTCAGTCTTGGTAGGTGGTATGTTTCTAGGAATTTATCCATTTCTTCTAGGTTGTGGAATTTGTTGGAATATATTTGTTAAAAGTATTTTCCTATGATTCTTTGTATTTCTGTGGTACCAGGTGTAACATCTCCTGTTTCATTTTTTAAATTTTATTTGAGTTCTCTCTCTTTTTTTCTTGGTAAGTATAGCTAAAGGTTTGTCAATATTATTTATCTTTTTAAAGAACCAGCTCTGAATAGATTTATAACTGATAAGGAGATTGAATCAGTAATCAAAAACCTCCCAGCAAACAAAAATCAGATCCAGACGGCTTCATTAATGAATTCTGCCAAATATTTAAAGAAGAATTAATACCAATTCTTCTCAAACTCTTCCAAAATATGTAAGAGGAGGGAGCTTTTCCAAGCTCAATTCACAAGGCCAGTATTATCCTGATACCAACACCAGAAAAGTACACCACAAGAAAATTATAGGCCAATATCCCTGATGAATATAGATATAATGTCCTCAAAAAAATATCAGTAAACAAAATTCAACAATACACTACAAGGACCATACACTAAGATCAAGTGGGATTTATTCCAGCGATGCAAGGATGGGTTAACATCTGTAAATCAGTCAATGTGATACACCACATTACAAAAAGAAGGATAAAAATCATATGATCATCTCAATAGATGTAGGAATATCTTTTGATTATATTCAACATCCTTTCATGGTTAAAACCCTCAACAAACTGGGTACAGAGGGAATCTATCGCTACATAATGAGGGCCATATATGACAAGCCCACAGCTAATATCATACTCAATGGTGAAAAGCTAGAAGCTTTTCCTCTAAGATCAGGAACAAGATAAAATGCCCATTCTCACCACTTTTATTCAACATAGTATTGGAAGTCCTAGCCAGCCACTTAAGCAAGAAAAATAAATAAAAGGCATCCAACTGGAAAGGAAGAACTAAAACTGTCACTATTTGCAGATGACATGATATAGAAAAACCGTAATGACTCCATCAAAAACTGTCAGAACTGCTAATAACTGTAAGAACTAACAAATTCAGTAAATTTGCAGGATACAAAATCGATATACAAAAGGCTGTTCTATTTCTTTATACTCACAATGAACTATCAGAGAAAAATTAAGAAAACAATCCCTAGGAATAAATTTAACCAAGGAGGTGAAAGACCTGTGTATTGAAAACTAAAAGACATTAATGAAAGAAACTGAAGAAGACAAAAATAAATGGAAAGATATTTCATGCTCATTGATTGAAAGAACCAATATTGTTAAAATGTCTATACAACCCAAAGCAAACTACAGATTCAATGCAATCCTTATTAAAATTCCAATGGCATTTTTCAAAAGAAAAAACAAATTCAAATAACCCTAAAATCTGATGGAACCACAAAGTACCCCAAATAGTCAAAGCAATGTGAGAAAGAAGAAAAGTTGGAGGCATCACGTACGCCCTGATTTCAAACTATATTACAAAGCTAATATTTAAAACAGTATGGTACTGGCATAAAATAGGCGCATACATCAATGGAACAGAATAGAGCCCAGATATAAAAACAAGCTTATATGGTCAATTAATTTACAACAAAGGAGGCAAGAGTATACAATAGGGAAAGGACAGTCTCTTCATTAAATGCTGTTGGGAAAACTGGACAGCCACAAGCAAAAGAATGAAACTGGACTACTATCTTATACCATATACAAAAATTCACTCAAAATGTATTAAAGGCTTGAACATAAGATCTGAAACCCTAAAATTCCCAGAAGAAAACAGAGGCAGTAAGCTCCTTGACCTAGATCTTGGGGATGATTTTTTGAATCTGACATCAAAAGCAAAAGCAACAATAGTAAAAATGAATAAGTTGGACTACATCATACTAAACATCTTCTGCACAGCAAAGGAGACCATAAACAAAATAAAAAAGCAACCTACTGAATGGGAGAAACTATTTGCAAATCATATATCTGATAATGGGCCAATATCCAAATGTATTTTAAAAACTCATATAATGCAATAACAAAAGAACAAACAATTCAATTGAAAAGTGGGCAGAAGATCTAAATGGACATTTTCCCAAAGAAGACATACAGGTCTAACTTGTTTTATTGTGCTTTGCTTTACTGTTCTTTGCAGATATTGTGTTTTTCTACTAATTGAATGTTTGTGGCAACCCTCTGTCAACCAAGTCTATTGGTGCCATTTCCAACAGCATTTGGTCATTTTGTGTCTCTGTGTCACATTTTGGTAATTCTCCTAATATTTCAAACCCTCCTCCAGCAAAAAAGACTATGACCCACTGAAAACTCAGATGATGGTTAGCATTTTTTAGCAATGAAGTATTTTTTAATTAAGGTAGGTACATTCATTTTTTAGACATAATGCTATTGCACACTTAACAAACTACGATATAGTGTAAATATAATTTTTATGTGCCCTGGGAAACCAATAAAATCACGTGACTCACTTTATAGCAATATTCGCTTTATTGTGGTGGTCTGGAAAAAAACTCCGCAGAATCTCCTAGATATGCCTGTACAGATGGCTAACAGATATGTGAAAAGATGCTCAACATCATTAATCATGAGGGAACTACAAATCAAAACCACACTGAGATATCATCTCATACCTTTTAGAATGGCTGTTGTCAAAAAGACAAGAAGTAACAAATCTTGGTGAGAATGCAGAGAAAAGAGAACCCTTGTGCACTATCAGTGGGAATGTAAATGGGTGCATCCACTTTGTAAAACAATATGGAGGTTCCTCAAAAAGATAAAAATAGAACTACCATATGATCCAGCAATTTCTGGGTATTTATCCAAAGAAAATGAAAACACTAACGTGAAAAGATATATGCACCCCAATGTTCACTGCAGCATTATTTACAGTAGCCAAGATATGGAAATAACCTAGGTGTCCACTGATGGATGATAGGATAAAGAAATTGTGATACGTATATACATATACACAATGGATATTATTCAGTCATAAAAAATAATGACATCTTGCCATTTGTGACAACATGGATGGGCCTCACAGACATTATGATAAATGAAATAAGTCAGAGAGAGAAAAAAAATACAATATGATGCCTTTCATATGTGGAATCTAAACAAACAAAGAAACAAAGAAAAAAGCTCAGAAATACAGAGAACAGATTGGTAGTGGCCAGAGGTGATAAAAGAAATGGGTGAAGGGAGACAAAAGGTAAAAAGAAAAAAGAATAATAAAAAAAAAAGGCCCCATCAGCTTTTCACCCAATGGTCTTAGTAGTCATTAATGATCATTGCCTTGATCTATGGGAAAAAAAAGAACTCAATGAAAGAGTAGCATAAAATATGATATAAATCAATAGTGTAAAATAGAAGGATTCAAATACTGGCCTTGACAAGTTCACTAGTAAACTAAATAAGAGCAACTGGAACAACAAAGTAATTGGGACAACTTCCAGATGAGTGATATATAAAAATTTAAATATTACATACAAATTATTAAGTATAAATTATTAATTGAATTATTAAGTATAAATTGTCAACACCTAAAAAGCACAGTGGTAACAATTAAGCTGTAGCAAGGTCAAATAAGAAGAAATTCTATCATATCAACCTTATTTACTTTTTTTAATGAGGTATCTGAGGATGGACTGAAGTCATATTGTAAATATAGTAATCTTGATTTTAACAAAGGAATAATCTTGTAATTGAAATAGATACATCCCCTTTTACTCAACACTCTCAGGAGGCTAGGGGTCAGGCAGGTTTCAGATTTGCAGATCTCCAAGTTTCCTTCTAGCTCTAAGATTGTGATTCCAGGTGAGAACTAAATGACTTCCAGAAAAGTGTAATGTCATATAAAAATATAAATGAATTATTGATAGTAACTACCTCTATATTATCAATAACTCTATATTACCTATAAAACTTTGGACAAACACACCTAGTAAAACTTTGTCAATGAATAGTAAAAATGAATATTTTCTCCTTATCAAATATTTCTTTAAAAATTTTAATAAATTATAAAGCTGACTTTTAAGTGTTCTATTTGATTTTCTCATGAAAGGTGAAAATGTTAATGAGATATGAATGAGTAAAGCAGTGGAAAGAGGGGGAACAGGGTGAGAGTCTTAGAAGAAAATGAAAGTAAAACATAAAGAACTGGATAATTTTAAACTGCTTACATTAAACATTTATCCTCACAAAAAATTACCTTCTCTTCTCTCTGCCATAAATTTATTCAATTCTTGTATTGTTTCTTTATCAACAGACATATGTACCTTAAGTTTATCCAATTCTTCTTGAAGATTCATCCTATGAAAATTAACACAATAAACAATTATTTTAAATGTGTAAGTTAAGGAATAATATAGCAAACATATAAAAGTGGCAAAAATATTTTAAACATACATGAATTAGACAGTAGTAAAATAAAAGCTAGAGTATATTAATATTAACAAATCATAACAATTAAAATTGAATTTTAATGAGCATCTGGAAGGTAAAATGTTTCGACTGATTTTTAACTTTGTCTAAATAGACATGCTAAATAGGTAAAACATAAACTGTATAATTAAAAAAATCATCTGTCGAGTTACCAGATCATTTTCTAACAGATATGCTATGTAAAATAATAATAAAATTGTTAATACATATCACTGCAAGCCAAGAGAGTAAATCTCTAGATGCCAAGTAAAGACAAAAAACCCTTACTAGTAAAATGGAATTGAGCTACCATGACAAGAGACCTGGATCAAATACTGCCCATGGAGACTTCAGACCTTGAGACCCAAGTGGAGATGAAAGTTTATATGCAAGGTCCTTCAGGGCTGAGAGACAAAACTGGACTAACTGCAGAAAGCTGGGAGACAAAATTTTGCTGAATGAATACCTGAATATCTGGGCTCATCTGGTTGAAGTTCCATTAAATAGAGGCTTCTTGCCCTAGTCTGAGAGCAAGACAGAGTCAACCATGTGAGATTAGGATCCTATGTCTATATTACTGGTTTCAAAATTGAGCCATTATACATTTGCAGAGAACTGAAGAAATGACAGCAATGTAAAAACTGGTTTATGGCCATGTACACTGGAGAGTTCAGGCAGACACAGTCATCCACTGCAGAGAGGTGTCTACAACTGAGAGAATGGACAGGAGGAAAACCACCACAGAAAATAATTCTCAAGGAAGTCAGGTTTGCAGAGAAGAATAAATATGAATACGCTCAAAGCCATGAATGACCGTCTAAATATCACCCCATTCAAAATGGGAGACTGTACAGCAAGGAAAAAAAATAATAGAATAATTCAAAATGAGTTCTTACAAAATTAGAGTTTTTAAAATGGTGATAAAAAGGAAAAAGAGGTGATAAACATATATTAAAAAGAACAGGGGTTTATGATACAAGAGAAGACAAATAAGAAAAAGAACCAAATACTATATCTAGAAATGCTAATAAATAAAACAACTAAAGGTAGTAATAGGAACATAATAATTGAAATTTAAAACTCAGTGGATGGGTTAAATAGCACACAGACAAAGCTAATGAAAATTTGTAAAATTAAAGACAACACAAAGAAACAAACAGAAGGAAACAGTAACTATATATAAAGTGTGTTGGAATGAGAAGGCCAGAAAGCATCTAGTAGAAATAATTCAAAGAGAGAATTAAGAAAATGGGGAGAAAACAATATTAAGAAAATTAAGAAAATGGGGAGAAAACAATATTAAGAAAATGGGGAGAATTAAGAAAATGGGGAGAAAACATACAATGACTGAAAGTTGAGAACCGATGAAAAAGATTAATTAACAGATTAAGAGAGTATCAAAAATTGAAAACAGAATTAATAAAACTATATTCACACTAGAAACATACTGAAACTTCTGAAGGACACCATACTGAAGGACACCAAAGAAAAGGAGACAACTCTAAAATCAAAAGATTGAGAAAAAAATCAACTAACAAAGAACTCAGGAATGGCAGTAGACTTCTGATATCACAAGAAAAGTCAGATGGAAAATAAGTAATGTTTTACACATTCCATGGTTTACTATTCATAGATCCTAGATGAAAGAACTATTAAATAATAGATTTTTAGGAAGAAAACAAACTCAAAAGCAATGTATGAAACAAAATAGGGAATGATGATGAAAGACGTGTAAATGTGTACATGGAAGTAAGCAAATATTTATTAAGCAAAGCAATCATAATACCTAAGTGAAGGTAGAACTAAAATTCTGAACAACAAAATGATGTTAGGTGAAGGAAAGGATCAGAGTTAAAGCATTTTAAGATCTTTGTATTGTTAAAGGAGAACAGAGGTAGACTGACAAACTTCAGACAGTCAATAAATGATCCATGCTAAAATTTCAAGAAAAAACATTTAAAGAATGGAAAACACATCAAAAATTTACAAACCAGAAGAGGACAAAAAAAGAAATTAAAAATGTAATCACAATGAAAAATAAAATATACACTAAGAAAAAAAAATATTAAGGATAAATATGGTCATTACATAATAGTCAAACAAATGATTTACCAGGAAGATATAACAGTTCTAAACTTTTATGTACTCAACAAAATAATAAATACAATTCTTATAATAATTCAAATAAAAAGGTACATAAAGTAAAAAAACAAAACAAGTAGTTTACTTCTTGAAAAAAATTGATGTTTACAGTTTGATACATATAGTTATATTTTTATTCAAATAAACATAAATACACACATATAAAGAGTTTATAAATTGGGATCTTATACATTTGCAACTTAGGTTACAGATTGATGGCAAGGGTACACATACATGCACACATACATACCCATCTACAAAGTGATTAAGTCTAAATTAGGGTTTTGCTTTGTTTTGCTAAGAACATAGAACATAATGTAGCAAGATGGTCCCACAAAGAAAAAGCAGATGTAGCTCATCTCAACTTAGTTTTCCTTGGCTCTCAGATCACTAATCCAGTGGAACACAGGGCTACAGTTGTTAGAAACGTTACTTCATGCTTCTTTAGAGGTAGTCCATGCTTACAGTTTGGCTTTTTTTAGGAAGAATTCACACAGTCCCTACATTTACTATGATGCATTTGTAAACATTAGGGACCACCTTGTTCTTGAGTCAACCCAGGCACCAACAAACCACATCTTGATGGGTGTTGGGAAAGTGGCTGACTTCCAAAGAGTCAGTGCTCAAGCACCCCCATACAGGGTGGACACTGGCTGCTTACTGACTCTCATTCATTACCCATTTATTATGGTGTTTCTGATACTCTGTTTGGTATGGGAACCGCAATTCAAAATCTACTTCTTACTGGACAAATTATATGAGATGACTGTATTCAGAAGCTGGTCAATAGGCTACAAAGAGCCGTGATCCCTGAGAGAAAGGAAACCAACAAAGAGAGCCCTAAGGATAGTCCAGATTTCGGCCAGGAGGCACTTGCCAGATCATGGTGTAGGGAGAGGGGGTCTTCACTGAGTTGAAGAAAAAGAGACTGGAGTTTGGGAAAGCTGAAATGTTTGGAATTTGTAAAGCACAGTACTCAGAGAGAAGGAAGCTACAAAGAGAAGGAACTGCAGAAATCTGCATAAGAACTCATTTGAGTCTGTGGCTGAATATTTTGTTGAAACTCACTAAGGCAAGCAGAGAACAACCAGAGCTATAAACAGAACTATTCCTAGAGCTCTTATGGACTGGGAGACATTTGAACTCTGACCAGCTAGAGAGAAGAATCTTGTTGACCACCAGGGCTACTCAACAAAGAACCCAAAAGGATCATTCTAATGAATAGGGATAAAAAAGGCTCTGTTAAAGGATATGCCAAAGATGATGGTACTAGGATGTGGGGCTTTGGGGAGGTGCTTAGGTCATGAGAGTGGGGCCCTCATGAATGGGATTAGTACTGAAAGCCCAGAGAGTTCGTTCCCTCACCCCTCTATAGTGTGAGGATAAGACAAGAAGTCTGCAACCTGGAGGAAGACCCTCACCAGCCTATGCTGGCATCCTGGTCTCAGACTTCCAGCCTCCAGAACTGTGAGAAATTAATTTCTGTTGTTTATAAGCTACTCAGTCTGTGTTATTTTGTTATAGTAGACCAAATGGACTAAGATATATGACCTCAAAAAATAAATACCATATGTATATGGTCTCATATGTATGAAAAACATTTAAGGTATCAACATCAAAAATTAATCTCTGGAGTTAGAAAATAAAACTCAAAAATATACTTGCCATTTACTTCAGTGAAATATCTGTCAATAAATACAAAATGATATTTTTTCTTAGCTAACCATCTTGTTAACTGTTCAGCAAAATACAATGAAAATACAACAAAAATATTACTATATTCTACCAAAAGGTAGAAAAAACCCAAATATCTATCAGCAGATGAATCGATAAACAAAACATGGTATATACATACAGAGTAATATTACTCAGCCTTAAAAAGAAAAGAAATTCTGACATCAGCTACAACATGGAAAACCTTAAAGATATTATCACAAATGAAATAAACCAGACACAAAAAGAAAAATGACTCCACTTATCTGAGATACTTAGAATAGGCAAATTCATAGAGACAGAAAAAAGAAAGAGGTGCTGAGGGAAGGGGGAATGGGGAGTTATTATTTAATTGGTACAGAGTTACAATTTGAGAAGATAAAAAAAGTTCTGAGGATGGATGGCAGTGATGGCAGTACAACAATGTGAGTGTATTTAATGGCACTGAACTCTATACCAAAAAACGGTTACAATGGTAAATTTTTACGTTTTGTATATTTTACTGCAATAAAAATATATTATATCCTCCATGATTTAGGTTGATTATACAGAAAACAAAAGTACAAACCATTTCTATATTTTAGCCAGATGGAAGGGAAGGAAAGAGAAAGAAGAGGAAAAAATGGAAAGAGCCCACTGTACAGCATGTTAAATGTACTAATAAATGCCACTGAATTGTATGCTTTAAAATAAAACTAATATGTAATTTGTACATTGTTAATGGTTATCCAAAAATACATTTGTTTTCAAAATATGTTATGATTAGCAGACATTTTTTGGCTAGGAATTTTATTTCCAAATCATGTTAGAGAAATGTAGTTCCTAAAATCTTCATTTCTACATATGGAAAAAAAAATATTCTTGCTTAGGAAGACAGGGAGTTGCTTTGCAGAAGAAAAAAATAGCTGAAATTTCCTACCATGATACTTTGATTTTAACTCCTCAAGAAATTATTATTGAATTTTATAAAATATTCTGTGAAATTACAACCTACATATATTTAATATTAAACCTAAGAGAGACAAAAGTACTCCATCCTGGGTTATGCCATTGATCTACAGCTTGTTTACTTTTCATCATTAAAAAAAATGATCAAAAGATCACTGAAATAAAGACTTTAGTTATTATTTAGAGGGTAAAATTCCCTATATCTATAAAACAAGTTTTTAATCTCAAACTCTGAACTCCTTTATAATTGACCCCCAACTCTAACTACCTCCAACGACAAGTTCACTACTCAGCATCAACTAGGAAAAATATCAGTAATTCTTTGCAAATATTTTGCATTTCCATACAGAAGTTAGAAATATTTGTGATGTGGAATCATTAAGATTTGGTATGGACTGTTATAAGGAGGTCAGATAGAAGAGTAAATCATTTATAATCCCGTAGGTTTCTGGTTTGAGCAAATGGACAAATCATAATGCCATTTTCCCTGTTTTATGCCAATACTATTCCCTTATTAAAAGTTCTTATCATAATTTGCTTGTTTTCCCTGCTAAGCTGTGAGATCCTGACAAAAAGGGTGGCATACTATTTCTCTTTGTGTACCGGTGTCTAGCAGAGTGCCTAGCTGCAGCATTTTATACAGACTACAGATTAGTATTAAAAGACCAAAACTACCCCACCTCCAGCAAGCTCCTGATTTATTTAGCCAAGGATACAGAAAACATACAGTGAATGTCTGCACACCTTCCCTTGACTTCTAGGGTTTCTATCAAAGACAAGCTGGATTTGCTGTATAATAAAAGCTTAATACCCTGTGGCACGTGAGCCCCTTTTATAGTTTTATATCACTACTCAGAAATAATGTACACAAATACTTATGTACTGATGTTTTTATTTAGCAGCATGTTAATATGACTTTGTTGGTTCATAAATCTAACTTAGTGTCAGTAAGGCAACATCCTCAACTAAGTGAAAAGGCTATGAGCCTACAGGCATTTCTGAAAGCTTTCCTTGCCTCTTTCTATCTAGCATACCAAAGAGTGGTTTCACCTCATCAGCACACGGCAGCTGCCCCTAGAATAAACCTCGTTAGAGTTTGAAATTAGTACTCTTCAGTACAACATTGCATATTCAGTTCCTAGCTTAGTGCCTAGTTCTAAATTATATTGTTTAAATATTGAATGCATAAATAAATGAAGATATGAGTATTTGTTAGATAAATATCGAAGGAACCAGCCAATTTATTAGTTCATACATTACTAAGTTCTTAGTCTTTTAAGATATCATTATGATATAATAAGTAGATGTATTTTATAAATCTAAATGAATTATTATAGGAACTATATTCCATGCAAATTTCTCAAGCCCTCAGATTTCCAAACCACAGCCCCAACAAATAACTCTGACCATACTCAGTGGTAAAAACACCTGTAATATATAGGTCAGTGGTAGTGTCATTTTTAATTATATTTTAAAACCTGATTTGGAGTTGCCACACAATTTTTTTTATTAGGATTTTGAAAAGTTAACTCAACTTTTACGAATGGATTGGATTTACAGTTGCCACAGAATTTTTTATCGGGGTCTTGAAAATTTAACTCAATTTTTAAGATTGGTCTTAGAAGTACTATTCAAATTTGTTTTAAAAGTAGTTTTAGTGCTCGCTTCGGCAGCACATATACTAAAATTGGAACGATACAGAGAAGATTAGCATGGCCCCTGCGCAAGGATGACACGCAAATTCGTGAAGCGTTCCATATTTTTATACCCCAATAAAGATGTTTAAAAAAAATAAAATAAAAATAAAAGTAGTTTTAGTAGACATCTTCTTTTAATGTTTTCTAGCCTTATATTTTAAAGATAGTTATTACTGTATAAATAGGGATAAATCCTACTCCTTAAAGCCTCAGGACTCAGTCAGGACTGAGTATTATTAAACTAGATCCTGCTGTATGCCACAAAAATAAGAGTGCCTGGTCTATAGAAAAACCAGCTGAAACTTCTTGTTGCTGACAGGGGTAGACGTATTTATCCCTATTCTTTCCATTAATTAAATATAAAAACCCTGAACACAATACAGGAGGTCCCTGACTTCCAATGGTTTGACAATGACTTTTCAACTTCACAATGGTGCAAAAACAATATGCACTCAGTAAAAACTGTACTTAGAATTTTGATCTTTTCCTGGGCTAGTGATATGCTGTGCAATACTCCTGCATGATGCTCAGCAGCTGCAGAGAGCCGCAGCTCCCAGCTAGCCATGAAATCATGAAAGTAAACAGCCATTTACAACTTACAACCATTCTGCACCCATACAACCATTTTGTTTTCCACTTGCAGTACACTAGTCAGTAAATTATATGAGATATTTAACCCTTTATTATAAAATAGGCTCTGTGTGAGATGATTTTGCTCAACTGTAGGCAGATGTAAGTGTTCTGACACATTCAAGGTAAGCTAGGCTGAGATATGATGTCAGGTAGGTTAGGTATATTAAATGTATTTTTAACTTACGATATTTTAAACTTATTATGGGTTTATTGGGACAGAACATCAGCAATAGCTGAGGAAGATCTGTACATAAAACAAATACAAGAAGACTCTGAAAGGCAAAGAAAAGAAGAAGAATAGGATGGGGACCTTAGGAGTAGAGGAACAGCACAAGAAGAACAACTCACAGTGATAAGTTCCCTGGCTTTCTTCTTTGCTCATAAATATCTGAAACTAAGTACTGGAGAAACTCATGACACAGAAATGCCAACAGACACAAACAAAATGTCTCAGGGAAAGTCTGCTCTCTCAAGCCAAAGAACCAGGAAAGGGACAGACTAACAGGACAGAAATTTTATTGACAATAACCACCCCTACTCTAGCCATATACCACTAGAGGAAGAAAAACAAAAAAACAGCCTTGGGCTTCCCTGGTGGCACAGTGGTTGAGAGTCCGCCTGCCGATGCAGGGGACACGGGTTCGTGACCCTGTCCGGGAGGATCCCACATGCCGTGGAGCACCTGGACCCGTGAGCCATAGCGGCTGGGCCTGTGTGTCTGGAGCTTGTGCTCCGCAATGGGAGAGGCCACAACAGTGAGAGGCCCGCGTACCACAAAAAAAAACAAACAAAAAAAAACAGCCTCGCTCTCTCTAACACTGAAGGCCAAGTGAGAAGCCTGGACTCCCATGCCCATCAGGTGGTAATGAGACACTCCTTCACACCTGCTTCAGTGTAATGTCAGCAGAGGTCAAGTTAGGAGCTAAGACTCCCACCTCTTCCAGGCAGTAATAATGTGACCCTCTCCCTCAGGCATGATGTCATCAGAGATCTGCTAAGTAAAAGATTTAAATAAGATCCAGAGTCTCAAAACATAATACTCCAATGTCCAAGGGACTACTGAAAATCACTTATCATACCAAGAACAAAGAAAATCTCAACTTGATTGAGAAACCATAACTAAGAAATGATACCACCAAGATAACACACAAGTCAGAATTACTTGATAAGGATTTTAGAGTAGCCATGATTAAAATGCTTCAATGAACGGTTATGAATGATCTTGAAAAAAACAGAAAGTCTCAGCAAATAAATAAGAGAAATAAAGAAGAATCAAGTGGGAATTTTAGAATTAAGTATCACAATAACACAAAAACAAAACAAAACAAAACAAAATAACTTCACTGCATGGGCTAAATAGCAGAGGTGATAGACAAAAGAGGAAAGAATCGGCGAACTTGAAGATAGAACAATAAAAATTACCCAATTTGAACAACAGAGATAAAATAGTCTGAAAAATAAAATGAACAAAGCCTCAGGGACCTGTAGGACAATACTAAAAGATCTAACATTTATGTCAATTGAGTCCCAGAGTAGAAGAAATAGAATGTGGGGCTAAAAGAAGTATTTGAAAAAATAATGACCAAAATTTCCCAAATTTGACAAAAGGCACATACCTAGAGATTCAAGGAACTTAGAGAATTCACAGAAGAGTAAACCCAAAGAAATTCATGCCAAGACATGTCAAAATGAAACTTTTAAAAAGTAAAGACACAGGAAAAATTCTTGAAAGCAGTTAGAGAGAATGATGTATTACTTTTAAGGGAGCAATGATTCAAATAACAGTGTATTTGTCATCAGAAACCACGGAGGCCAGAAAGAAGTGGTACATCCTTCAAATGCCAAAGAAAAAAACTGCCAACCTAGAATTCTCTATCCAGTGAAAATATCCTTTACAAATGAAGGTGAAGTGAAAACATTTTAGATAAAGGAAAAGTTAGAGAATTTGTTGCCTACCTTAAAAGAAGGTCTAAAAAGAAGCTCTTCAAACAGAAAGAAAATGATAAAAGAAGAAAACTTGGGAAAAGAAAAAATATATAATAGGTACCCTTCTTTTGAAGTTTTAAAATAATATTTGACAGCTGAAGCAAAAATTGTAACATCAACTAATAGGTTTCTCTATGTATTTAGAGACAAAAGTTAAGACAACATATTATAAAGGGAGGAAGGTAAAAGCACACAGATAGAAGTAAGGTTGCTACATTCCTGAAGTGGTAAAATGTTGACACCAATAAAGTATAATAAGTTATGTGTGTAAAATACTGAGAACAAACAAAAAAAAAAAAAAAAAAATTATTCAAAGAGATATAATCCAAAACCTTATAGATAAATAAAAACCAATTCTAAAAAAATGTTCAAGTAACACATAGGAAGGGAGGACAAGAGAAACAGAGGAAACAAACAGAAAATATAAATAATAACATAGTAGACTTAGCTGTAACATATCAATAATGCAAGGTATGTCAGCATGTAAAAATGTAAATTATTTCTATACACTAGCAATGTACAAGCAGAAACCAAAACTATAGTTTATAATATCATTTGTAATAGCTCCAAAAGTTAAATAGTTTTGTACAAATCTAACAACAGTATTAGACATACAGAATCTGCATGCTAAAACTACAAAACACTGATAAAAGAAAATCTCAACAAATTAAGTATTCATAGAATAGAGGACTCAATATGGTTAATATGTCAATTCTTGCCAAATTAATCTATAGATTTAGCACAATTCCAGTCAAAATTCCCACAAGATTTTGGTAGTTATAGCTATTTTTAAACCTATTTTTATAGATAAAACTTTTATGGAAAAGCAAAGCGATGAGAAAAGCTAAAACAATTTGAAAAACAATAAAGCTATTTGACTCACACTGAGTTCAAGACTTATTAGAGAGCTACAGAAATCAAGACAGTATGGGGTTCACAAAAGTTTAGGAATTCATATTAATGGAATAAAATAAAGAGTCTTGAAATAGACCGGCAGAAATATAGTCAGCTGATATTTGGCAGTTACAAAGGCAATTTATTGGAGAAGGAATAGTCTTCCCAAAACTGATGTTGATACAATTGGGCATATATCTTTGTAAAAAATGAACTTTAACCTATAACCCACACCTTATACAAAAATTAGCTTAAAAATGGATCATAGAGCTAAATATAAAACTCTTTAGAAGAAAACATAGGCTAAATACTTGTGATGTCAGGTCAGAAAAATAGTTATTAGGTATGACATCAAAGCCATAATCCATAAAAGAAAAATATTGGTAAGTTGGACTTTATCAAAATTAAAATTTTGTCATGCAAAAGACATTGTTCAGGGAATGAAAAGGCAATCTACAGACTGGGAGTAAATATTTTCAAATCATATATTTGATTAAGTTCTTGCATACAGAATATATAAAGAACAAGTATTGTTTAATTAGTTTAATAACCAATCAATCTTTTAAAAATGAGCTAAAGAGTTGAAGAGACACTCGTAAAAGAAGATATAAAGACAGCAAATAAGCACGTGAAAAGATCATTACCATGAGCCATTAGGGAAATGCAAATTAATATTACAATAGAATACCAATACACACTTACGGGAATGGTCTTAAAAAAAATGGCAACACCAAGTGCTGACAAGAATGTGGAGCAACTGGCTCATATGAATTCCTGGTAGGAATAAGAATGGTATAGCCACTCTGGAAAACAGTTTGACAGTTTCTTACAGGGTTATACATACGTTGGCCATACACACAGCAGTTCTACTCCTGGGTATCTACCTTAAAGAATTAAAAAGTTATGTTCACACAAAAATCTATGTATAGGACTTCCCTGGCAGTCCAGTGGTTAAGACTCCCTACTTCCAACACAGGGGCCGCAGGTTCAATCCCTGGTCGGGGAACTAGGATCTCCTGGGACACGTGGTCCAGCAAAAAAAAAAAAAAAATCTATGTATACCAAAAAACTATACATAGTTGCGAAAAACTAGAAAAGACCCAAAAATTCTTCAGGAGACAGACAAACAAACTGTGGTACATCTATACAATGGAATACCATCTAGCAGAAAAAGGAACGAACTGGACAAACCGACATGAATGAATCTCAAAGGCATTATGCCAAGTGAAAGAAGCCAGTCTCAAAAAGTTACAGCTTATATGATTCCATGCATATAACATTCTGAAAAAAGGCAAAGCTATAGGGAGGAAGAACAAATCAGTGGTTGCCAGGTTCTAGGGATGGTGGGAGGATGTGACTACAAGTGGGTAGGACAAGGACATTTTTTGAGATGATGGAACTAGTTTGTATCCTGATTGTGGTAATAGTTACTTGAATCTATTGTGCATGTTATAGATATATGTAATATATCTATAACACTATACGTGCTACAACTCAAAAAACTGTATGCTAAAATGTACTATATATAAATTTAAAAAATTCTGTCATCAGTAAACAAACTTCAATGAATAAAAAGACATGTTTCCTTTCTTATTGTTTCATCATGATATTTCTAGTCTAAGTTTTAACATTATATTTCATTAGAACGTTCCCAAGAAAACTCCCTGAGAGTAGGAAGTTTGTCTGATGTTCTCATTTCATTCACCTAGCAGAATGCCTGTCACACAGCAGTAACTCAAACACATTTCTTAACTGAATGAATGTTTTACAAAATAATCCACCCCCCAAAACATTATTATATGACTTAAAGTTTATATCAATTATTTAGCACTCTTCAAGGTTATCACCTCAAACTTCACTATTATTTAATAAATTAAAACTGATATGAAAAATAAATATTTTTCAAATGGCTATCACATTAATAAATTAAATGAATTTCAGGGGGAAAAAAATCCACACTTTTAATGACTCTTAGCATCTAATTTACAGCGCTACTTGTAACATATGCATACTGCTGGGTGAACAGACCAGGGTTCTAACAGTTCCCGAACTTCCTTAAAAAGGCTTTATTATTTTTTCTTTAGTTCTATTTCATTAATGAGCAAAATAAACCTCAAATAAACACCACTTACAACTAACCTCTGCTTGAATTTTTTTTGAATAGATTAGATCTTGCAACTAGTTAATTAGGTTTCACACCTATTTTGTCCAAAATTAACTTTTGTATTTGGAGACAAAAAGATCACTAAAGATTATCAGAGAAAGTACAAATACATGCTACACCACAGATAAACCCTATGAAAATATTATGTTAAGTGAAAGAAGCTAGTCACAAAGAACCACATATTATATGACTCCATTTATATGAAATGTCCAGAATAGGTAAATCTATACCCACAGAAAGCAGATTAGTGGTTAGCTAAGGGGTAGAGAGCAGTGGAAGAATTAATGGAGGTAACAGGTAAACTGTGTGGGGCTTTTTTTGGGGAGTAGGTAATGAAATTGTTCTAAAATTTATTGTGATGATGGGTGCACAACTCTTCGAATATTCTAAAAACCACTGACTTGTTCACTTTATATGGTGAACTACATGGCTTGTGAATTATATCTCAACAAAGTTATCAAAAATTATCAGGGAATATATTTGGGACAAATCTATAAAATCTATAAAAATTTTCAAGATAAGAAACTTTATTATCAGCATCAAACATTTAATACTAATAGAACGTAGTATACTTTGAGGTAATTGGAAGTATACATTTAAATGTATACTGATATGATCATTTCTTCAAAAGTTTATCATTGCATGGAAAAGGTGGTAATCTAAAGCTACATGTGTTATTATATAGTATGTAAAATAAGATTCTAATTTACAGCTATGAAAATTCAATAATATTTAATCACATTATGCCACATGATACTAAATTCTAGTAATCTAAAAGATATCCAGCCTTCAAAAAAATTCCATGGTCTGAGTGTAAAAAATTTAACTCTAAATGAAGAAATAGTTAAGCAGCAAGAGGCTAATTGTGCTGGTCTAACTCCTTTCTGTTAAAAAAAAAAAAAGTGTCCTTTCTTTGCCAAGCTGAATATAATACCTTGTGAATTATAAGATCAAGGAAGCAAACTGTATGTTTTCTAAAATATGAGTATCCTTCATCAAGTTTTATACTTAGGGCAGCTAAAAGACCTATGTGGAGGGATCAGCATTAAGCCCAAAGGACAGGCAGTGCACAGCAATAAAGAAAGCAATTCCCTCGTGTCTTTTGCAGGTCACCGCCAAGGACCATGTTAGCAGATCCATACCAGACCTTTAACAGGCAGTTCTGCTGCTACCAGTAATTAGCTTGGACAGCTCTAGCTCCAAGAGTAGCAGCAAGGCTACACCATAATGAGCTCAGCTGGGATTAGCAGGACAGGGCAGGGAACCAAGAGAGCTCAGGCATTCTGCATTGCGTATGTATCTAGGAGATCAAACAAGGATGCCTGGCTAGGTTATCCCCTCTCCACCTCATTCCAAAAATGAAGCACGGCAGTGTCTAAAATACAGGCTAATGAAGAGCGACACCTCCAACAGATGAGAGCCACATTAATTAACACAATCCCTAGATCATATTATACAGTTTCAGCTAGAGCTAGTAAATGTGCAACTTGTTATTGCATTATACATATATATATTTTAAAAGCTAATCTTTTTTTCTCACTTTTACAGGCAAACCAGATAATTTCATTTTCCAAGTTTTATAAGGAATTTCTCTCATGGCCTTTCAGACACAAAGAATTTCTCTCAAATGTTTATCTAAGTAGACATTGTTAAAAAAAGAAACTCACTTTTGAATCATTAGCTCCTGGTTCTCCCTTTTGAAATAAGCCAGTTCATTCCATACAGCATCAGAATCTTCTTGTCGAAGTTTTTGGGGATCTGCTCTCTTTATTTTCCTGATTTCCATCCTATTTTTAAAATGAAATTGCTTTCTTACTTAACATGTTCAAAGTGTAATAAAAATTCATTTATACATTCCCTAAAATTTAAAAATATCTATTGACCAAATTTCTAAATCAAGTTCACTATGCAATGAATTTCCTAAAACCTAAGTATGTAGAAATCAAAATCCTAGATCATGATTTCCTAAAAAGCTAAACTGCTGCTATGGAAAGCAAACTTGTAAGCAAACACGTGATAGTCTCAGGTCTATTTCTCTCATTCATTCTACTAGTAATAAAACATACATTGCAGAAATGTCACAGTTTCAAAAAAGGACTATAAGCAATCAACACATCTAGAATTTGCTGTCAACCAATCTGAATGTGGTTTATGTGCTCTATCTTAAAACAAGCAGTTATCAGTGAATATTGAATATCAGATAGTTAGCAAGTAGTCTTCAAACTTCCAGTGACTACTAAAAAGTGAGGTAAGCAGAGGCTAAATCCAGGACAAATAGATTTATCATTGCTTTACTGAAAAGCAATATGAAACACTTTCTGTTCTTCAAAGGAAAAATCAGATGTGACAATTACCTATAAAACATGCCAAATGCCCTTTACGTTTTCATTTTCTGTACATAAAACAAACTGTCCATTTTTCTTTTGTAAAAGTGCAGTACTGGCTAATTTAGAAACTATTTCTCTGTAGAACAGACCAATGTGTATCATCAACATTGCCCTAAAGGATCCATCTCAAAAGATACGAGGGTAGTAGATTTTCTGTACTCATTCAGTCCTTTGCCCTCTGTTGATACTGTTAACAGGGGAGCCATTTATGACTAACCAAGATCTGAACACCTGTTCAGAGCAATTGAACTGAGACTGCCAATTCATTCAGATAAGCTGCAGAACAAACTGATGGATAGAAAAGATTTTCAAATTGCATATCAGGTTGAAGTAGTTTTAAGATAGTTAACTATATATGTGAATTTCCTATTTCTCATGTCTTTCAAATAAAACTTAAATACTTTTTGAGTTATATATATTGTAACACCAGTATTTTATTTAAAGTAGTTTTTCAATCATATGGATGTGAACTATTTTTGTTTTGTTATATACTTTTGTTAAGTTACTCTATATATATTAAAAATATATACAATCATTCATAATCACCTATGCTAATTATTTCTGCAAATGATAGGAAAATCTATAGTTATTGCTAACATATTTCTATTTTCACTTATTATATTCTCTATTTTAAAATCCTCAATAAAGATCTGACTACCAAATAATTTCTTTAAAATCAAACAAAAGCCATTAAATCACCTATATGATGCTACTCCGTTCCATTTAATATTTAGGGAAATGGCTTTATGAGCTATGTAACTCACATGCCACTGCCTTCTTCCCACTGTTTTAATTGCTCTTTTACTGCTCTGTAGTTGGTCTGTAACATCTGTAGCCTTTCCTTGTGTTTTTCATGGGCATCTCTTAGCTCATCATTTTCTTGGCTCTGTAAAACACAAAAAAGCCAAGTATACAAGTCTGAACAAAGTATTAGTATAATGTTACAAATAAAAGGTTACCAATCTAAGTATGAAATTTGAAAGAAAATAGTATGTAAATATGAATTAATTTGTAATACTTACTTAAGCAGAAGAAAAAGAAGAATTCCTAAAGTCACAGAACAGGTTTGCTTGATAAATTTGAGGCACTCATGGCATTTTAAAAAATCACTTAAGTAATCTCAAAATTTTGGAATCAAATTCGTTTCATTCCTTTCCCTTTTGATAATTAGTATATATACATGTATTTATGAACCAATCTTACATATTAAATTTTTTTTTCTTTTCCAGGATTTGTCCACACATAATGCATCACTATTTTGTTAGTTATAAGTTGTAAGGGCACATATAGTTATAAGTGCACATATAATTAGTGTAAGGACACTAATCATAGTAAGACCATAATCTTAAGAACACTATTTAAATTAATTCAATTTATTTTACTATAGAATATGGAAAAGAACACAGAAATCTATATTATGACAATTAAACTAAATAAACTAACATATAGGTAAAGCCCCTGGCACTGTGCTTGCCCAATAGAGGCTCAAAGCGAAAGTGAGCTTTTTACTCTGTCCACTTCCCAAGTATTAACAGTGATGCCCTTATCATTTAGAAGCCAAATGCACTGTTTCATTGACTATCTGTCTCTCATCCCAACAGTGAGTTAATACCTTATAGAGTCTGCATTATTTTACTGCAATTTTACCTGTCTCAACAGTATTTATATGTTGCCATTATACTTTGAATATATATCTAGTAGGAGAACTTCAATAATTCTCTTAAGTAGTTATTAGGACGTATTTGAGCCCTGTGTGTACCGAGTGGTATGTATGCCATATGGAAATGGAAGTGCTTGATGAAAAAGCATGAAAACGGCATCACTGACGGGGAAACTAGAATAAATGTTATTCTAAAGAGTTTTAGAAGATATAAATCACAGCCACTGCATAATTACTTGATAAAAAGTAGCATGGTTTAATACTATGGTTAAAAATTCAGGATACAGAATTCAATTTTGTTCGTTTCAATTGGAGAACCATATATTAATAACCTATTATATGCAGGGTGTTAAGTGCTGATAAGAGTTCAACTCCTGCTGCTCAAACTTACTAAATTTTACCTTGACATAGCTGCTTAAATTCAACGTGTCTCAATTTCTCCATCTTCAAAATGAAGCTATTTATGGACTTTCCTGGTGGCACAGTGGTTACGAATCTGCCTGCCAATGCAGGAGACATGGGTTCGACCCCTGGTCCGGGAAGATCCCACATGCCGCGGAGCAACTAAGCCCATGTGCCACAACTACTAAGCCTGCATTCTAGAATCAGCAAGCCAAAAATATCCCATGGACAGTCACGGAACTAGGTCGATTTATTAGATCATTCAATAAAATATTTACAGAGTAACTTCTATGTATTTTGTAATTAAACTAGCTAAACTAGAGGCTCTAACTTCTGTGTACAAACAAGTCTCAATGACTAAAATATTAGAAAATAGTAAAGTTGCATCAACTGACTTTTCTCAATGATGTTTGTAATTCTACTTCTGAGTTGATAAGAACAGAAATGATTCTTGATCAAATCATCGTTTGCTCAAAGGTTTCTTGACAGTCATAAAGCAAACTAAGAACATGTACACTATTAATAAAACAGTGGCTCAATCTTCAGAGTATGATAGCAAGGTTTCTTAAGTTAAGAAAAAAACATTTATAGAATACCAAGGATTCCATGGATGTTTAGTTTCAGCAGAATGTATAAACTTCATGAATATTAGAGCATTAAAAAATAAAAGACATATAAACTATATTCAAAGGACATATTAATGTTATTAAATGGCATAGAAAAGTACTAAAAGAATTAAGTTGCCAAATGCATGAAAGTCAGTAAAGCAGAGATTCATGGCACTAGTAATCACAAGGACAGTAAGAATTTCATAAAGCTCTGATGCACTGGTTTCCAAATTAAATTTTATAATTCACTACACCCATGAATTCAGGATTTGGAATTGGGTGAGATTTTTATAATAAGAACTTTCATCTCTTCTATTACTATTGACTCTACAATTACAACATTGGTTGCCCATCTTGAAAACAGGTACAACTAGCCACAGAAGAGAGCTTAGTAAGACAATATGTTAATGTTTATACAATTATGTTTTATTATAATATATAGTATTAGAATAATATGCATGAAGAGCATGTCAATGTATCAAAATTTATATACATATGTACCATAGGCTCCTGAAATTTCTTTGTTCCTCCCTCCCTCCCTTCAATCCACCTTGGTGATCAACTTGGGACCCTAAAGCTACCTACCATGCCATGATCATGCCTTTTGTCTTTAGTTTAGTGTTTCCAACAGTATCTTCCATGGAGCAACAGTCTTTTGGGAAATATTAATAGGTATAATCAAGTAAATCTGATAAATAATGTATCTCTACCTTCCTATAGATTCACAATGCACATTGGTATGTTAAAGGATCACAAAAATAGAAAAACGTTAATCCATTGCTCACATATTTAAGCAAGGAACATTTTGTCTGCCATGTTCCCATTAGGTTCTTGAAGAGCAGTATACAAAAGAATACCAACATGGGAAAGACCATGACAAAAATTCAACGTGTATTAGTGGGGAATGGTCTTCAAAAGGAGCTCCATGATCCCAATGTATTTTAAAAACCATAAGAGACTGTTATGTGTTGAAATGAATCTCTCCCTAAAAGATATGTTGGAGTGCTAACCCCATTATCTCAGGATGTGACTTTGTTTGGAGACAGGATCTTTATAGAGATAAACAAGTTAAAATGAGATAGGGTGGGTCCTAATCCAATATGATTGGTCTTCATAAAAAGGAGAAATTTAGACACAGAGAGAGGCTTGAATAGAGGGAAGGTGATGTGAAGACACAAGGAGAAGGCCATCTATAAGCCAGGGAACACCTGAGACTACCAGTAGCTAGGAGAGATGAATGGAACAGACTTTCCCACACAGACTTCAGAAGGAACTAACCCTGTTGACACCTTGATTTTGGACTTTTCTAGCATCCAGAACTTTGAGACAATACATTTCTGTTCTTTTAAAGCTAGTCAGTTTATGGTAGTTTGTCACAGCAGCCCTAGGAAACTAACACAAACACACCACTAATTCCTATCTTACCTTATACTCACATATGCTTGAGTAATAGCAATAGCATTAATACTATAGCCTAATAATCAAGAAGATAGAAACAGGTCTTCTGTCTTCACTAAATATGAGTTACATTTACTATAGTCAGGTTGTAAATTTAAAAATGCCCTGGGCCCAACTACTCTCCTTGGAGTTGCTTTAATATACATGTTTTGTTTACCCATTCCTTTTGTTAAATGCTACTGATTATAGTGCCTTTTTCATTCAGCTATTTTGCTCCTTTAAAATAAGAAATCCTTTCCTACCAAATGCTAAAATGCAAAGAAAAAAATTTGCTCCCATTTTTCCCTTATCTTGCAAATCTATGAAAGAAAACAATCATTTGAAATTCACAATTATCATCAATTAACTTGAAAGAATACAGAAAAAATATAAATGAAAAAGAAATTGTGTGAAAAATAATTTTACTCTAAAAATAAACTTGAGGCCTCATCCAAGAGAGCAGTTATTAGAAAAAAGGAATGAGGAAGTAAATTAGTATAATGTTTCTGAGACTCTCTGAAACAAGAAATTTAAGAAGTGGAAGAGAATAGATCTAAAAATGTCTGAATTGCTCTACTCCTTCCTGCCAAAAACAAGGAACTAAAAAAGACTCACAGACTTTTGGGGGCAAATGAGTGGAGTTGCTCTACTACTGAATGGGATATGTGATGGTTAATTTTTTATGTTAATTTGACTGCCCAGGTATTTGGTTAATGGCTGTTCCTGGGTGTATCTGTGAGGGTGTTTCTGTATGAAATTAACATTTGAATCAATACACTAAATAAAGCAGATTGCCCTCCCCAATCTGATGGGCTTCATCCAATCCACTGAAGGCCTGAACAGAATAAAAGGCTGAATAAGAAAGAATTCTTTCTTCCTGAGTGTCTTTGAGCTGGGACACTGGTCTCCTGCTTTCAGACTCAGACTGGGACTGGAACTTACATCATTAGCTCTCCTGGTTCTCAGGCCTTTGGACTCAGGCTGGAACTATAACATTAGCTCTCCTATTTGACGACTACAGATCTTGGACATCTCAGACTCCATAATCATGTGATCATATAAGCCAATTCTCCTTAGAGTAAATCAATCAATCTCTCTCTCTCTCTCTCTCTCTCTCTCTCTCTCTCTCTATATATATATATATATATATATATATATATACACACACACACACACACATACATATATGTATTTCAGAATAATGATATCTCATTAGGGAAGACTAAAGGATTATATCTTATTGTTTCTATTTCTCCAGAGAACCCAGATTAATAGAGGACAGAAGTAGAAGCCTTAGTATGTAAATTTCAAGAATTATGCAAAAGAAGGATGATGGTGTCCTAAACATGCCCATAATATCCTGTTTGTACCTCCACGTTCACACCAATACACTAGATTCTAACTATTTACTCAGCGTCATTTTTTTTCTCCTGTTATACAAGTGACTAGCACAATGCTTGGCTAATTGCATTAGCCAATAAGTTACAAATGAGTAAACGAACGAGCAAATAACTACAGGTGTATAAATTTCAAGTAGGCTAAATGTTAGCAAGCTGAGGTCATCTGATCATTTTATTTTTGGGAGAAACAATAGATGATAATTTTCCTTTGTTTAGAACTAATAGTTTAAATCTGAATAAATATAAATTAAAACAATGTTTAGTGAAAAGGCAGAAAAAAACTTCCAAATGTAGCTTACGGTTAACTATATCTCTAATCTATATTTTGCTCTAGAGTACAAAACATTTTCCTCCTAAGAATAATCTATCTGACAAAGAATCTAAGTTTTAAATATTTGGATTCTAATCATCTGTAAATTGGGCTTGTCACAGAATATTATAAAACTATTTGAGATTCAGTTAAATGGCTAAATCTCAAATAGTGTTGGCCTTCCGGTAGTTGTGAATGAAGAATGACAAGTTTAGCCATATTAAATTCACAGAAAAAATTAAAGCTCTCAATATAGTCACATAAAATTGTTTCAATACACATAACCAACTTCTTCTGAGAAAGATAATTCACAAAGTATGAGTTGGAAAGTATAAACTCTTAAAGATAGAACAATAAATGCATATGCTTCTTAAAGACTGGAAGAACACAGATTCAAATGTCATGCATTCTGAGACAAATTCAGTTGAAATGGAAAAAATAATACATATTTATTTGCCACTTTGTATAATTTTTCTGTAAAGGACAATTTTAAGTGGCCTGAACTAGGTTAGCATAGTTGTTAACTAACATTTCTTTGTGTATGTTTATCATATATAAAGAACCACAGGAAATTTCCCTTTCCATTTGCTGTAGTTGTATTTTTTGGTCTCTGAGAAACTATAAGAAATTTATTCCCAATACAGAGTCAAAATATTCCCTAATAATTTTAAAATAGTGAATAAACATTTAGTTTTTAAAGTAGCAAAATTTTTTATTACTTTACGATCCTCAGAAATCTTAAGAACTAGACTAACCAATTTACATATTTTTTAAAAAGTAATTAAATTCAGGAAAGATAAATGATAAGCAGTAATTTGTGAAATGAATGTTTACTTTGGTATATCCTTACCTATGCAAGGTTATTACTAAAGAAAGGATTTAATGTTCACCTTTAGCTGTAGTACCTTCTCTAAGTTTTCAATCTTTCTTTCAGCATTTCTCAGCTTCTTTAGCTCCTCTGAGTCTAAGAAAGGGCTCTTTGGGGACAAAGACCTTGAGCGTTTCACAGGTGGTTCCTCGAGAATAAAACAAGGACATGGTTGAACTAGTTGGAACACTGGATTATGAAAGACATGCAAAATTAAAGAACAAGTAATTTTGAATACTAATAATGAATTATAAAAAGAAAAAATCTTGCATGGAATACCAGAGAAATAACAAGCAGAATTACCACAGTGCTACCGCTAAAGGTTTCTCTGTGACTCATTAATGAGAATATTCATTTACATTTACATTGTTTCTTTCAGAATAATGATGTCCCATTAGGGAAGACTAAAGGGTTATGGACTCAGAAATGCAAGAAACCTCATTACAAAGGAGGGGATGGAGGCTGGTCTAATTGCTCTATAAGGGTCCAAGGTTACACTTGATAGGACAACCAGAAACAAGAGGGAAAGGATTTTTTTCCCTTTGAAATAGTTTAACACACTGTGAAGTTGAAGGAACAATATGCTTGAGGAATATAAATACAACAGACAGTAGATCTTATACCATAATGACCATATGGTCATTAACTATAATGTGGCTAACTAGAGACAAGAATGTGTGTTTATATTATGTACAGCTTCATATACCAATCTGGAGAAGGAATATGTGAAAGCAACTATTAAGCTGGGCAACATATTGTTCATACTTACTGCATGTCCTTATGAAAAAGAAAGAAAATTCTTTCAAAATATCACTCTCATTTTCTTGACTTTTGTTAAACGCAATGAAACAACAAAGCAGTACATTTTTAAAGCTCAACAATACAGCACACAACCAAATTAGGTCCTATAAGGTCTCTCAATTTTAGGAGTATTTTCTTTCATTTAAATAGAGTTCAATGCTGTGAAACTACTCCAAAATGGCAAGAAACATATAACGGAGTTATGTTTAAATACATACATACATACATAAATAAAGCTAGTTCTGAAAATTACTAATAATATTAGGGGGAGTAAATAAGAATGCCACAGAAACATATGTCTCATTTTAAATACTTCCTTTATTAAGACATTTGTCCTACTCATAGGAAAACATGAAAAGAATGAGAATTGAAAACATGATTCTACTTTTAAAAATATTTTCTACTGCTGAAGTAACAAGTGTGAGAAACATACCTCTAAGACTCCTTACTTTTAGGAAAAGCTTAATTCAATTTATATAGAAATAATATATTTACAATGTGATATTCTGAAATGTTTATATTAATGTTCATAGAATCTTTTGCAATATAATAAGAATATGCAATAAATACTACAAAAAGGAAAAGCTGAGACATTAATAAATAAGAATCATGCCACAAAAAATTTGCTTATTATTCTCCACTGTTACACCTTTAAATCTGAAAATATGTAACTGTACATATTAACGTTAAATTCCATTTTATAGTTTATATTCCACATGGGCAGTATTTTAAATATCACAGCTCAATGAAATAGAAACATTAAGATATATTTTTCTTCTAATTAAAATTAGAAAATTGAATTAAGGACTAATACCACATTAAAATTTCTACTTAATTTATCTATAGATTAGATAGATGAGGGATACTTATCAAAACTTTTTAATATAAGAATAATTTACGCAAAAGAGGTATATCATTATTAATATATTTAATTAATTAAATAAGGAACATATTATTCAGTTCAAAAAGGGAAAACTTGCTACTCCCAGCCATGATTTTATAAAACATTTGACACAGAATATTTTTTAAAAGCTTCCAGAAATATAAGCAGAGAAGTAAATGCTGCTGTTTGTTTTTAACTTCATCACTTGCCTTGCCAACGTCATCCTGACAAATTCACAAAATGACAAATGCCCCTACCTTATGTTTCCTTTCAGTACTTGTCAAGATGCTCTTCTCTGAGGAACCCTTGCTGGTAGATCTGTTCTCTGATAGTTTTTCATTTGCTATTTTCAGTTTCTCCTGTAAATACTCAATTTCAGACTCCTGTGAGACCATTAAGGTTTCTAAGCTCGATAAAGATGGCTGTTGAGAAACCTATTTTAAAAAGTATGTTTGTGTCTTACATTATTTACACATTCATGCAAATATTTATATATGTTACTACATTATATAAATCATAAGTATTCCAAGAAAGAACACTTCATTTCAAAAATAAACCGTAAACCTGAATTAGCTAAGCTTCTATCATCCTTATAGAACGGCATTTTCAATAAAATAACCAAGAGTCTGTGTAAATATTTTCATAAGTAATACTGTCATACAGATTTTCAGGAGAAAAAATTTAAAGTTGTGCATGATATACACAACTCATCTATAAAATTATTTCAAATTAATGATTATACACATAGGTATTTCCTCAGTAAATGCTTAATGCAATACCACTGAATATAAACCTGAGAAAAGGAAACCAACAGCACTATACATCTAATTAGCTTCTAATATATTATAATTTAGTAATAACTCAAAGAACTCTGATACTTTTTAAAGTCAGCAGAGTTCACAGTATTCTCCTTTGAAATTTATTCCCATGCCAGATAAACTGTTAATGAGTAAGCACCACATTTTAACAACAGAAATCACAGGAAAATTAAGCTTGTAAGAAACCTATTCATGAAAACTAGCATTCAACAAAATTGTACCACCATCTTAACTGAATATACTTGAGACCATTAAAATCCATGCATATACACTATTTCAAATTAACCACTCCATTTACAAAAAACAAAAACACTAGATCATAGTGAAACCAAGTTTCTGTTGATTTCCAGGAAAGAAAAGTCAGATCTTATGATTCTAATATCATCAACATGGATCCAGTAGCCCTGAAAATAGTTTCATTTAAAATGTGGAGAGCCCCATCCTTCCTAAATGATATTCCTAAGGATTATAAGAAAAATATGTATGTTTAACTTTTCTGAACTAACAATGAGAAATATTACCTTTTCTTGGTTTTGACTACTTTTTTCTTTTTTTAGGGGATAGGCAAATTTTTTACTAATCCTAACCTGTAATTTCTATAAAGAGAAGGATCATCTCATTATACTATCATCATACTATTACAGTATACTATCATCATACTATTACACTTTCCTCATATATAAGTCACCTGATTTGTTTCCCAATCTTTATTCTATCACAACACTAAATATTTTCCTCAGAATGTTGTTTATATTGTACTGTTACCACACTTACAATATTAAATACTGACTCTATTAGCTTGCATTGAACATCAAATTAAAATACCTTAAGCACTTTTCTTCCAAACTCTAAAGGAGTCTGACCTATTCTTTTCTCCTCCTTTAACCACTGTATGGCTTTTATTTATTCTTTCCTCCTCTTTTGTAAACAGATTTATGATGCTTATAAATTTTTCCTTTGGGCTGCCAATCTGAACAATTTACAAAGGCTACCTATTCTTGTTCTGGTTTTGTTATATAAAATTACAATGAATATATTAATATCATATCATTTACCAAAGAAATTTTAAATAAATTGTTCAAAATCAAACAAAAATTTAGAAAAAAAATGGAAAAACATAATTTTAGCTTATTGGTATATCCAATAAGCAATCCTCTGCTCTTTAATAAATGAGTTTTCCAAGTCATCATTGGGTTATAATGCAACAGATAAGAATATAAAAACATGAATATTTGGTCAAGAAGCTGCAATTCTATATCATTAAAATATTTATGAAGATATTAAAAAGCCTCCAACAGTGGACATTGCTACTATAATAATAAAAGATTTCTTATTTAGGCAGAATTCCTTTAAAATTCGTCAGTAAACAATAACAGAACTTCAAAATTAAAATACTATTTAAGTAGTGATTAACTCCAGCTCACATAGGAGCCATAATGTAAATAAATAAGTAAAATGAGTTATGTGTAAATTATAGCTTTAAAATTCATTCGACAGAGACACTTTGTATATATATTGAACATATACATATATACTTTACTTCCACAAGGTAACTTATGCACTCTCTCAGTTTTTCAAAAATGGAGTCTTCTTTCTCTCTCTCTCTCTCGTCTTTTATCACTTTTGCTAGAGATACATGCACATGAAGTATTTCACATTTCTCTTAATATAACCACTTTTAAAAGTATAAGTAAAATGAAACATCAAATCGCAGTCACCCTCATTTTGAGGGAATAAGGAGGATATTTGTGGTAGTAGCTATTCAGCTCCAGCCAGCTGTTTTCCCAGAGGAATGTGGCCCACTACTGCCAGATCTACTGATTTTTCAAAAGAATGGAGGAATTCAAATTTCTAAGAGAAATCTAATTTTACAATATTGGCCAGACTCAGTTTATGACTCTTGTATCTTGAGAACGTGGCGGTGGGAGTACAGACTGCTACAAATTTCCTAGGGAAATTCTGAAATATGAATCAAGGAACATAATGTACCAAGCCTTGGACGTTGTTCTAATCATGCTGAGGGTTGACACAGAAAGATATCCATGATAAACTGTTAAGTGAGAAAGGCACAGGTTACAGAAGAATACAGCATACTGTATAGACATAAATTTCACCAAACCCTGAATTTATAGCATTATTTCTGAATGGAGGTATTATATGTGAATTTTCTTCATACATATCTGAATTTCCTTAATTTTTTTACAATGAACATGTCACTAAATAGTTTTTAAAATGTAATTTTTTCTGCAAATAAAAGGGATTAAAAGTTCAGTATAAAAATTTCAGTACAGATAGGGGAAATACAAATGAAAGCCTCTATCATATCATCTCTCAGAATTCACTAACAATAAGTTTGGGATATAGTTCCCATATTTTAAAGAGAAAAGGAAAACCATTTTAATTCTGACATTTAACTTCTTTTTTATTACTAGCTTTATTTTTTATAACAGCTTTACATTTACAGAAAAACTGAGCAGATACTATAGAGACTTCTCCTACACCTCCCACCCCCACCCACCCAGTTTCCCCTATTATTAACAACTAAAATTAATATGGTACATTTGTTAAAATTAATGAACCAATTTTCATACACTATTTTTAACTGAAGTCCCTAGTTTATTCAACTTTCCATAGTTTTTACCTAATGTTCTTTTCTGTTCCCAGATCCCATCCATGATACCACACTACATTTAGTTGTCATGTCAGCAACTCTTGGCTGGGACAGTTTATCAGACTTTTCTTATTTTTGATGACATTGACAGTGTTGTGGAGTACTATTTAGGTATATTGTTTTGATAGGATGGCCCTCTACTGGAATTTGTCTATGTTTTCATCATGATTAGACTGGGGTTATGAATTTTTGGGAGGAAGATCACAGAAGCCATCATATCATATCAAGGGTACATACTATCAACATGATTTGACTGCTGACACTGAACTTGATCACACTACCAAAGTAGTGTTTGTCAGGTTACTTGACTGCCAAGTTACTCTTTTGTCCCCATTCATACTATACTCATTTAACCAGGTTTTTAAACATAATAATTACACGTATAATTATTATAGGTATAATATATATCTTCATATATCCTTACTGATTCTTACCCTTTCTAAGTGCTGCTTTACAGGCCTAGCAAGATCTGTGGAATTTCACTCCATCTATTGCCCTAAAATCTTAGAATCTTTGAAAATTTAACTTTTCTTGCTAAGAATTATTAGTATTTTATAAATAAACTTTTTCCTCTAATGTCAAAAATCCTTGTGCACTTTTTAGTTTATAATCTTGGAAGATAATGGTATGGTGCTAGACCATAGATAATCTGATAAGAAATGATCAGTGGAGTATGCATCCAAATGCCTCCAATTGGAACTAATCTCTTTAACTATTATTAATACATAACTTCTTTTTCACATTGATTCGCAGAGGCAATTTTGATCAAAAACTACTGTGAAAGCTATTAGAGTAGAAGGAGGGGGAAAGTGAAGCCTTGTGCCAATTACTTTTAAAACATTATATAAATTAAATATCTAGTCATGCTGCTTTAAATTCAAGCAACATTGTATGGCATTACTACAGTGGAGGGTGAGTGAATACTGCTTAATAAATAGAAATTTTTTCCACAACTATCACAATTACAAAGAATTATAAGCTAAATTGTTTTCTCCTGTTAATAAGTTTTAATTTAAAATACTAATTTAATTACTACTTCAGTAAAATAATAACTAGCATTTAGTGAAAAGTGTTGAGTGCCTAGCTTTAGGTAAGCATTTCACATACATTATCTCACTTATTTAAGAAATTTACAAACTCAAAACCTGTCAACACATAATATAGCCTATTGCAAAACAAAAATACTTAAAAAGGACGTGATACCTCAGCAAAAGAAATAGTTTCTCTCCAAGTAATATCTCACTGGAAATTAAGTATAGGTTAAAACATATATGTATGTTTATAATCTGTAATATTTGTGTATATAAAATATCCAACCCCTATGAATATATATATATATATGAGAAACTGACATCCTGAATGACAGTTCTCTGAAAAGCAACTCAAATCCTCTTCGAAGAAGACAGAATATTTTAAAAGTGCATATATATATTTACAAATATACACATAATTTTCTTCTCATGAAATCCTGAATCTCTACAAAAACTTACATTTAAAATTGATTTTAGAAATGCAGAAATATATCTATTGCCAATTTATAAAACAGTTAGCTGACTCATCCATAACCTGAGAACAGATGACTTCAATAATAATCACATAGTCTTAAGATAATAAAGAAAAAAGAAAGCTATTAAATCAACATGATATCATAAATCAAAATAGTCTTGTCACAAAAGTTCACAAATGGAATTAAGTGTACCAACTTAAACTTACACCTCCCTTTTAGAAAGACTATGAAATTGAGTAATAAATTTATGAACAAAGTCAGCTAGCACTCTCTTTTAAAAAATATAAATATTTGCATTTCTTCCATCCATTCACTTTTAACCCAGATATACTCAGATTACATTTAGAGATCACAAAATATAATGAAATTATTTACCACATTTAGGTAAACTTTAAAATGTCACCATTTCCTCTCATAAACACCAACCTAATAACACAATACTGAAAAATTCAGTACTATAAAGTGGTCAAATTAAACTTTCCTTTAGTATCTAACACTTGTGTGGTAAAGCCAAATCAGGGCACAGCAAAATAAAGGGGGAAATTTTAATGTCATAAATTTATTTCCATACACCATATAAAGCTTTACACTGAATGGATTACAAATGGATGCTTTACTGGCTTAGAGTCACAACCAGTAGACAACAGTATCTTTGTTATGAAAGTGAGAAACCAAAAGCTAATTATTTCTTCTATGACATGTAAATATTAGGCTGCACTGACAATAATTAGTGATATTTACATGTCACAGAACAGTGTTTAGAGTATTAACTGTGTAGTATACACACTGACTACAGATTCTAATACCAACAGTAAACTAATCCTGGCCTTACTTAAAACTTAGGATTAAAAGACTAAGTGACTTTTCTATAGATTTGTTTTCTTGCCTTAAAAAGCAAAATTAAACACAATCAGGTTTTTCCAAAGTATGTTATAAAGCCTCACAGTCTGCCAGATTTCTGAATATTTCAAGTATATCTGTTAATGGTATCTTAAAATGAATTTCTAGATTCAAGGAATGAAATGTGTGATCCATTACCTATTATAATGCATACTCTAAGTTTTATAAACATTTGACACTTATGTCACCAGTAAAAAAAATCAAAATTTGTGCACTAATGGTATAAGCAAGGGACTATGCTTGTTATGCATTATCATCTCTATACATTAAAACCTCAATCATACTCAAACAAATTCACTAAAGTGTGGTTTTCAATCTGCTAACTATGCATTCCATAATAGCCTGTAATTATTAAAAACTGACAAGAAAGCTACGCCACCTGTGTTTATGTGAAGCCAGGTAATGAAAAAAACAACAACGCTGTCATCACCTCTCAATTCCTGATTGCATTATCAAAACTGTAGCCGAGTTTGGCATCTGGGTGTGACCTTGTTAACTGCTAGGGTAATTAAATTTATTCTACTGGGAAAAAGGATGATAAATTATTAGCAAGAAGATTTTGTTCACATTTTATTAAATTGGCCTGTCAAAGGGTTGGCCAAATTATCAAGGGCCTCATTTATTGGAGGCCAGCCATATTGCCACATCTGTTACAATTATTTATAATTTCAGCAGTTGAAAACCAACTGAGTTAGGCATCCGCCATGTAAAGTAATTTACAAATTATCTGATGAGGGAGTGTTTTAGCTTCTCCCTCATTTCTAGCCAGCAGAAAGCCGCGCTGTAATTACAGAACACGATTAGGTTCTTTGGGGAACTTATCTTGCACTCATAGCCATAGTAAGATGCAGCAAGAACATATGGAGGAGCTTGTGCTTCTACTCCCTGAAGCTCGTGACCCGCCTGCCGCTGAGCCCTTGAGTTGAATTTGAATGAGAGTGCCATGGCTAATGTTCTACACATGCACCATTTATGCCACAAAACAAATCGGATCACTGTTAATTATGAAGCAGCTATAATCAGGCCTTCACATCTGTGTAATGTGAAGCGCAGTAGGCTGTATTCCAATAATGTATGACTACCTTTGTGTCGCAAATTGCGAGCCATATTGCCTCAGTAGTAGTTACTGAATTCAAAGTAACTCCTTTGATAAAAGTCCATCACATGGATATTTTTATCCAGCTTTACAAAAAATAAAAATAAAAAAATAACGAAAAAGCAAACCCCAAAGCCTTTCTTTATCAGCTATTGACCAGAACAGTTAAAGCATATGGCGCAAGTTCATTAATGAACAACACAGAGCACTCTAATTTAATGAAACCACTTGAGCCATAAAAATCAGATTTAGTTAATTCCCTCTTTTCCATTTTTTCACATCTAGCCTAAACCTAGGATCTACTTAATATTACAAGTTATCAAGACACAAAATATATTTTTTACTAATTTATAAAAAATATTAAAAACTTGTGTTGTACTATGAATAACCTTTAAAAAGAAAGGCAAAAATATGGTTTTTTATTTTACAAATCGAATTTCATCACAAATCTCATGTAAGAAAGAATAATTATTTCTTTTCTAGAAAGTGAATCCTAGCAGCTGTATTCTAACAAAAAAAAGTCTTTCTTCCATGAGAAATCTTTCCATGGAAAGGCAGCTAAACAAGCTGCACCCAGATGGCAAACCAGCTACAGTTTAATTAATCCACTAAAAGCCATTCAGATTTCAGTAAGGGTAATGTAATTTTGAATAATAGTAGGGAAAAAAATCACTAAAACATTCTTAAGTTTTATTATAGCGGCAAGAGAAGTGCCACTATAGAGTAGTTAAAGCTGAGTTGCGGTTTCTATTATACATGATACATTTCTAGATTTTAATATCTTGGGCTGTTTCATACTGCTTGGAACTTAAAGCAGGCTTAAAATATCAGAATATCTATTGGAAGCCTTTTTTTTTTTTAGAAGAAATAGTTTATTTTTCAAGCAGGGAAGTGGAGTTATATGATTATAACGAGTTTAAATGTTGTGGATATAATACACAAATAGCTTTAGGAAAGGAAAAAGTTTATAGTTAACCTACAAAAGACAAAGACTTCAAATTTTTCTTTTAAATAAAAACATTCTTCATTTATCAAGGCTAAAAATGATGTCATAGTATAATTTTATTACTGTTTTCTCCCGAAGGTTGATGAAATACGAAACAGTCAGGAGATCATTTCCCATATACTTCTGTGGCCATGCCTACCTATACAAATAGATGAAAAATATAAACTAGTTGCGTATAATTAAATCAAGCAAAAAATTACAAAGCAGTTTCTACTTAAAATAATGCTGTAGAGTAAATCAACTTTTCAAAATGAGTTTACATATACAAATTAAAAATTAGTGTGAAATAAGATGATGATAAGTAGTATAATTTAAAATTACTTATAGGCGACATTTGTCCTAAATAATTAAAAAATAATTTTGGTGCTGTAGCAGTAAGATACCTAGAGAAAGTATAAGACTGATATTCTTCCATGTTGAAAATGAGAAAAAAGTATAATTGAAACAATAAGAGAATAAAAAGCAAACAAAAGTGAACCAATTATGAACTCTGGCATAATATTTCCCAACTACAGTACGACAAGGCTTAATAGCATTCTGAGTCTTAAGTTAAGTTACTACAATGTGATCTCCTTTCTGCCAACTGAGAAATTAAAATAGTTTAGTTGATGCCAAGCAGCCACTATCAATACTAGACTCCCTGATTGGCAAGAAATCAGAGCTAACTAATACCGGTATTTCTTCTCCTTTGCTATGTTGGAAAATTATACATAATCAATTCAGCACTGTTAAAGAAATGACAACTATTCCACATCATAACAAGATAATTCCTTGCAAAACTTATGCTTTAATGCTCCCCCTCCTATTTATTGGAATTGCTGTGTCAAAGAATACTTGGATCACTTTGGGATAGGCTAAATGGGTATGGAACCAGGATATACACATTTTCATATGTTCATTTAAAAAGCATTTATTGAAATCAAAGTATCAATCACTGGCAAAGAACAGTGAGGATAAAAGCATAAGACACCAACTTTTCTTGCTTTCAAGGAGCCCACACTTCAGAGGGGAAACAGACAAGGAAAACAATGAAGTTTAATACCTGCTAATGCACAAAAGAGGTGTACATCTCAATCTTAAGAAAAAAGGTTCAGGAAAAAGTTATCAATAATAATCTTAGAACTGAGTCTAGAAGGTCTAGAATCATTAATGAACTAGACAAACAATAAAATGTGAAAATATGTGTGATAAATATGTAGAGTTTACTTCCTTTAGTATATATTTGAGGTCATGTATATAAATACATTTTTTTAAAAAAATGCAAACTGATAGAACACTTGCAAAAAAAAATTAAGTTTAAAGTGAAAGTGAAAAACCTCACTAAGGGCTTCCCTGGTGGCGCAGTGGTTGACAGTCCGCCTGCCGATGCAGGGGACATGGGTTCGTGCCCTGGTCCGGGAAGATCCCACATGCCGCGGAGGGGCTGGGCCCGTGAGCCATGGCCACTGAGCCTGCGCGTCCGGAGCCTGTGCTCCGCAACGGGAGAGGCCACAACAGTTAGAGGCCCGCGTACTGCAAAAAAAACCAAAAAAAACAAAAAAAACAAAAAACCTCACTAGTTTCCAGAGATGAAAAACAAAAGAATGAATTAACAAGGCTATTTTTAGATGATAATAAAGCTTGCAAGGTTATAAAAACTGGGCACTCTCATACACTGTGAGAAGATAATTTGGTATAATCTTTCTGGAATGTAGTTTACTGTGCATGGTATATATTCAAAAGCTTGAGGTTCATAATCTTTGACATAGAGATTTTACTTTTAAGAATTCATTCTACAGAAACAAGTGATGAGAATAAAGATAGACAAATGAAAATGTTCATCACAGTATAAAATCAGAGGAAATAGAAAAAATATATATTGAAATAAGTTAAATGCCCCAAAGTAGGGATTTAGGTTAAAAAAATGGTACATTCCTCCATTAGACTATTAGGCAGTCATAAAAATGCTTTCAGGACTTCCCTGGTGGCGCAGTGGTTGAGAGTCCGCCTGCCGATGCAGGGGACACGGGTTCGTGCCCCGGTCCGGGAAGATCCCACATGCCGCGGAGCGGCTGGGCCCGTGAGCCATGGCCGCTGGGCCTGCGCGTCCGGAGCCTGTGCTCCGCAACGGGCGAGGCCACAGCGGTGAGAGGCCCGCGTACCGCAAAAAAAAAAAAAAAAAAAAAAAAAAAATGTTTTCAAACGTTTAATCATATTATAATGGTAATTGTACAAGCAGGATACAAATTCATATACTGTATGATTCCAATTACATAAAATATATTTTCTTCATTTACTTTGTATACCCTTTATACAAACACAGAGCCACATGCAGGGTCTAAGACCATGCCTCCCTTAGGTTTTCTTCCACTATCATTTGGGGCTGAAGGAAAGGCCACGCATTGGGGCTAAGACCTAATTTCCATAGATCTCTTCACCTCAATCTACAGATGTCAATAAGGAACCTTAGGCAAAACAATCTCTATCCCCAAATACACTGCGTGCCACCACTATCTGCCTTGAATTCACTAAACTAACCTCATTATGCCTTTTATCCTGATTTATGTGAGTCACCATAAAAGCCCTAACTCCTGTGTCAATGGGAGTTTCTCTTAGAATTGTCATACTCTCATGCTAGTTATGAATTATTTTAAAAAAGAAAAAAGTAAAAACCAAAAAGTGAAGCAATAAGAAGCTTGCAGACTTAAAGTCAAACTGACCAGGCTGATTTGAAAAAACCCAAAATATAGCTGAAGAGTCTACTACCACTCCTCTATTCTCTATCTCACCTTTTACAATTAGACTCTCACTCTCTCCTCCATGTCCACTCACCTCTTTCATATTCCCCATCATGCTGTATTTTTGTACTATATTCTGAGTAATTTTGTCAACTTAATAGTCCAATTTTCTAATTCTTTCTTTAGCTCAATAACGCATTGTATGAGGGCCCTATTATTACCAAAACCAGATAAAGACAGTACAAAAAGTTATATAACAGACCAATTTCAGTCATACATAGAGATTTAAAAAACAAATATCAGTAAGATGAATAAAGCAATATATAAAAGGTTAGAAGTGTCCCAGGTATCAAAAGATAAAACATTTGATAAAATTTATCACCATTTATGATATTAGTTTATCAGACTCCTTAATCTGATAAAAGGGTACCCATAAGAAAATTATGGCTAACGTCATAGTCCATGGCAAAATAGTCCCTTTAAAATTAGGAACAAGGCAAGGACACCCACTCAAACCACTTCTATTGAACTTTTATATGGTAAAATGTATAAAGATCAGTATAACAAATTAGGATTTTTAAGGAGGAAACAAAACTGCCATCATCACGTACTGTTTGCATAGAAAACCCAGAGGGTCTAAAAAAAATTTAGAATTATTAAGAGATTATTAGGGTAGATGGAAATAAGATAAACATTTAAAAATCATTTGCACTGCTATATACAAGAAACAGAAAACCTAATAAAAATGCAAGTATCTAAAACAGCAACAAAAATGTAAGCTACTCAGAATCTAATAAAAGACATTACATATTACATATCTAATAAAGAGATATAAGACCTCTATGGAGGTCTTATACAAACTACAAAACTTTATAAAAACTACAAAAATTTGTAAAACTACAAAAATTTATTTAAATACATTAAGGAAGACCTAACTTGAAGAAGACAGCATATGCAGGAATAGAAACATTTAAAATGACAAAAATATCTGTTCTCCTCAAATTAATCTTCACGAGATTTTTCAGGGAACTTGATAGCTGGTTATAACACTATACTAAAGAGCAAAGGATCAATAATATCCAAAACACTGTTGAAGAATAATATGGTAAAGAGACCTGTCATATCAGTTATCAAGACTCATTATAAAGCTAAAATAATAAATACAGTGTTGTTATTTCAGAGATTTTTAAAAAGTCACCCAGTGCAAATGGACCCATTTAATATGAACCCATATATACATGCAATAATAAATGTCAGAGATGGCACTGTAGATCACTGAGAAATGGAGTGATTATTAGCACAGTGCATAGTACTGAACCAGATATCCAGATTTTTAAAAAATTAAATTGAATTATCTTCTTCACCACAACAAACATCAATACCACATAGATTAAAGATTCATATGTGGAAGTCACAACTATAAGGCTTTAGATGAAAATCTAGGAAAATATCTTTATGAGTTTAAGATAAAGTAAGATTTATTAAACAAGATACAATAAGCACCAAAGCTGAGAAGAAAATATTGAGAAATTCAAAGACATTAAAATGAATAACTTCATTTTTCAAAAGACACCACAGAATAAGTGAAAAGAAAAGCTATAAGCAAGAAGATATTTGCAACAATCATAACTGATAGCTGAGACTGCTGGTTGATCTCCAAACTCATTTCCTTTTTTTGGAAATGGGTACATACCTCCCAATATTTGGGCGCACGTATTTCCCAAGCTTCTTTGCAGTTAGATAACATGTGGCCAAATAACTGAGTTATAGCTAAGGACAGGCCAGCAGAAGTGATATGTACCACTTCTAAGTCTTATTCATAAAAACTTCCTAAATGTGATTCTCTAGGACATTTTTCCCTTCTTGCTGGCTGGAGTAGAGATGATTTCAGGACAACTTTAGGAGCTACATTTAAAGCTAGTGGATCCAAAAGATAAAAGGAGACTAGATCTCTAAATCATTGTTTGGAAGTTGAAAATCCAAGTAATACCCACATTAAACTCTTATATATACATAAGAAATAAATCATGTTAAACCTCAGAGATTCAGGGTTTATGTAATACAGAAGCTGGCATTATATCAAATACTAATGTAATAACTAACAAAAGATTAGTATGCAAAATAAAGAATTTCAACAGAGAGATAAACATTCTAATAGAAAAACTGGCAAAGGACACAAGTATTTCACATAACATAAACATAAGATGCTCAAGCTCATTAGAAATCAAAGAAATACAAAATAAAACCAGAATGAGGTATCATTTTACTTCTTTTAAGAATGCAACTAAGAAGTCTATAATTGAGACACTTTGGCAAATAATCTGGCATTTTCTTATAAGCCTGAATATCTTCATATTCATGACATGTGATTTCACCCTTAGCAATATACGCTAGAGAAAGTTTTGCATATGTGTGTCAGGAGACATGTACTAGAAAGTTCATAGCAGCAGTGTGTAAATATTCCTATAGCTAAAAAAATCAAAAAAAAATGTTCATTGACAAAAGGAGTGGATAAATAAATTGTAGCTTATTCATACAATAGACTGTTGCACAGAAGAGGAAAAGAATTATAGCTATGCTCAAGAACAATGAGTTACATTACAAAATAAAATTCAAAGAAAAAATCTAGTTGCAAAGCATGATATACATAGAGTATGAAATGGCTATGGTTTAAATAAAAGCTATAAGGAACAATATATTATTTATAATCATTTATATTATTTAACAAAGCATAGCTTTAAAAAGCAGGAATTAATCAACAGAAGTCCAAGAAAAGAAGTAAGATGGGATCAGAGAGTAGCACATAGGTAGCATCAAGAGTATTGGTGATAGTTACTGGTGGGTACCCAGATATTACATTTATTCTTTGGTAGATTTCAAATATTTAGTAATAAATTTTTTTAAAAAGAAAGTGAGAACATAAGCTAAAACAACATACAAAAGGACAATTCTGTAACACTTAGGAAAAGAGGGAATAGAGTATCTGTGCAAAGAAATAAAAATTAACAAGCCTGTGGTTAAAATTCACAATCTTATCGCCTGCTGTTAGCCACATGAAGTATATCTTATTCACAGATAAACAGAGTAATTTTAAGGCTTAGGTTTCTCCCCTGTCCTCTACTACAAGATATTCCTCCAAGGCAAGAAACAGTACTTCTGCATGGAAAAGATAAACAATCACTCTGAGATAAGAAGAGGCAGTCATTCCAAATATAGCTAGTTAAGAGCAGGGTGCTACGAAATCAAAGGTCACAGGTTTCAATCCCATATGAACCAATTAGCTTTGTCCTTTTCTCTGGCAAAGATTGTCAGTTGGCTCACCAATAATTCAGATTATAAGTGAGATCAGGAAAAAGAGAAGATAAATCACCACCAATACAGAAAAAAACCCTCAAATTTGCTAAAATGACATAAGAAATGCTTTTTTAAGACCTAACATTTATTACTCTATCATGCATTGCCTCCTGTAATCTTAATAAAACTCCTATGGGGTAGGTACTATTATAATACCATTTTTCAAGTGACAAAACTGAGACTTAGAAAAGTTAACTGTTCAAAGTAACACAGATAAGGGACCCAGATTCCAGAATTTAGGTTGTTATTTACTACTCTGTAAATATATCCCCCCAAATCATGCACTGAAAAGCACCACTATAAGCATTTGAAAAAAATTACTTAAGGATATGAAAACTGGAAAAACTAAAATCTTTCTACTATTTCTTCTCAACTATATAATCCACTTGCCCACTTAGTCTCTTCTTGATCAAAGGGTGATCCCTGGACCAGCTACAACAGAAACATCTTAGAATGTAAAAGAAATGCAGAATCTCGGACCCCAGTCCAGACCTACTATCACATCAGAAACTACTTTACAACAATGCCCCTGACCCCTACAACTCCAAGTGACTGAGATGCATATTCACATCCGAAAAGCACTTACCTAGACTATTCTCAATATCCAAGACACACCACAAACTTTCTTACCTCTAACACAATGCTAATTCACTTCCAACAAGAAGCTAGGAAAAAAAAAAAAAAAAAAAGAAGAAGCTAGAAACTCCTAAATTTCAAATTGACATATTCCACTTTCTCTGTGAAAAGTTTGGCATTCCCCCTCCTGTCCACACACATGTTCCCTGCAAAGCTTCTTTCCACAGAGCTCATACTTTGCTCATGTTTCCATAATAACACATTTTATAATAATTATTTTCCCCTCTGCATACCCGTTAATGAGATTCATAAGAGCAGACTGCCTTATTCATCTTTGTATTCCTTCACACTAAATCCAGTACCTAGAATACAGTAGGAGTTTAATAAATATTAACTATATAACTGAATAATGAATGAATGGATGGAAGGATGGAGAGATGGATAAAGAGTCCGATTAAAACACTCCAATAGGTTTCATGTTGATCTTCTATTTAAAACACACCAATGGCTTTCCATCTCACTCAGAGTAAAACCTATATGCTTACGTAGGCCGAACAAGGCCCTAGGACACATGATCCCACATCTGTTCCTCTGAGGTCACTTCTCATTCTCTTCCCCACAGCTCTCTTGGATCTAACCACATTGGCCTCCTTGCTAGGCAAACTCCTGCTTCATGAGCTTGGCACTTACTGATCCCTCCACTTAGAACGCTCTTCTCTCAAATATCTAAAAAAGTTCACTTCTTGCAGTTTTCTTCTCAAATGCCACCTATCAGAGTAGCTTTCTCTCACCACCATACATAAAATAGCACCACCACTCTCTATCATGATGCGTCTCACACTGCATTATTTTTCTTCATAATACTTATTACCATGTAACGTGTGTTTATTTTTTTGATGATGACTCTCTGACCTGAATGTATGCTCCATGAGTGCCAAGACCTTATTTTGTCCCCTAAAGTTTCCTCATCACCAAGAACGGTGCCTAACACATCGTAGGACATCAGTAAATATTTGTAAAGTGAGTTTAGGTATATCAACTAATAGAGAGTTCTGATTAATAGTATGATTACTGCGCTTGCCATAAAATTTTAAAGAAAATGTCCTTAATATATGGACAATCAACTTTCATTTCAACAAGCCTATTTTTAAACATCTACATCAGTCTTCCACATAACAGAAGAGTCATTAACAGTCCATAAAATGTATATATTTTAAGGTCATCTCGTTAGCTACAAAAAAAATGGTCATTCAGAAAAACATGTTGGGGCTTCCCTGGTGGCGCAGTGGTTGAGAGTTCACCTGCCGATGAAAGGGACACGGGTTCGTGCCACGGTCTGGGAAGATCCCACATGCCACGGAGCAGCTGGGCCCGTGAGCCATGGCTGCTGAGCCTGCGCGTCCGGAGCCTGTGCTCCGCAATGGGAGAAGCCACGACAGTGAGAGGCCCACGCACCGCAAAAAAAAAGAAAAAAAAGAAAAGAAAAGAAAAACATGTTGAACAGTTTAGCCAAACTTTGGGAGAAATATGGCTGAGCTATATATAATATAAATCCTAAGCTGAAATTTATATATCTAATACATTTCATGGCTGAAGTATTGTCATGTACCTTGAAATTAATACTCCAGCAGAGTAACCTCATTAATAGTATTAGTAACCTGGTACACAAAAACATATGTATTAAAAAGAAGTAATAGTTCTGGTGGAATAAAAACAAAAAGGTGACACAGGAGAACCTAGCTTCCCTGTCTCCCCACAAAGATCAACAATTGAACAGCTCTCCATGAACAAAAACAGCTCTGGGAGGTCACTAGGGTATATTTAGCAAGTTTTAGCACACAGTGGAATTAAAACACCAGAGTAATTGCACAAGAAAAGAAAGAAGACAAGTTCATTTTGTCTGCATCATTCCATAACCTATGTTGGCACTGTTCAGCACCAAGAAGGAACTTCCAAACTAGAAAATTTTCTTCTCGCCAGGAAAGAAACAGCAAGGTGAGCAAACCAGCTTTTATAGCCTCTAGGGGCACTACACAAAAGTCTGACTTCAGTTTCACCCCACCCAGACCAGCAAAGCTGAGACATTGAGCCAGCTAGTAAAAAGGAAGAAAAGCAGAGGCTACTTTTAGCAGATAGGCAGCAGAGCGATGGTTGGTTTATGGAGATCTGCTCTGCAAACAATCTTAGCAGAGTTCATCACTGATGAAGCCAATGGCTACCAATTCATCAAGGATCCTTGCAGATCTCACAAGGTTTTGTCCCACAGGTTTTTGAGCTAGTTGATGCCAGCAGCCTGAGTTCCTCCCCCAACTCCTGCTGAAGCCAGGAACTACACTGGAGCCATCCAAGGTATCTGCAGTTACGTAAGTATAAGACATCAGCTGCATAAATCCCACTTTGCCCACACCAGAACCTGGAGCCACACCCACAGGCAGCTTGGGCTTTTCCAGCTGCGTGAGTAAAATTTACCAGCCTAGGCCAATGGGTGCCATCTTCACACCTCTTCTACCCTACTCCATGTCACCAGTATCTCCCTGAAAGAAGATTTGTGGACCCATCTGGCACCCTAGCTTTTGCAGCTGCTGCCCAGGTAATGCACCTCTTTACGACTTGACTCTGGTGGCCAGTGAGGTTTGTATCCATGGGTTCAACAGGACTGTAGCAAACAAAGAAACAGTTCTTTTCTTTTTTTTTTCATCTTTTATTTTTAGCTTTATTGAAGTATAATTGATTTAATCACTTCCAAAAATTTCCTTGTATTCTTTTGTGTGTGTGTGTATGTGTGTGTGTGTGTGTGTGTGTGTGTGTGTGTGCTTTGTGTGTGGTAAGAACAAGAAACAGTTCTTAACTGGCTATCCTTCTAGGGCTCAGTACAGTGAGCAGTCCTTCCCTAAAAGAGGTCTATTTGCATACTGTAAAAGCTGCTGCCTGAGAGTCTGACTTCCAATCAGCCTGCACCTGGGTGCTGACTGAAATCCTCCCCTATGGGATCTTGGCATACCCTCAACTACTGGGAGCCACTAAGAACAAAGAAGGATGTCTGGACAATCACAAAAGTTTGAGAGACAATCAAGAGCTAAGGTCAGGTGGAAGGATAAGTTTCATCTCCTACATGATTTCACTCCTGTCTAGGAGAGGTGGCTGTTTAATCTGATGCATGAAAACTAACATAAATAGTCAAGGAAAATGAAAAAAATGAGGTATATTTTCCAAACAAAAGGACAATATAAAACCCCAGAAACAGACCTTAATGAAATGGAGATAAGTGATCTACCTGATAAGAGTTCAAAATAATGGCCGTAAAGATGTTTAACAAGGAGAACAATACATAAACAAAGTGAGAATTTCAACAAAGAAATAAAAAGTACAAGAACTTATGAAATAAATCACAGAGCTGAAGAATACAGCTAAACTGAAAAATACACTGGGTGGGGGGGGTGGTTAACAGAAGACTAGGTGAAGCAAAAGAAAGGATCAGCAAACTCAAAGACAGGGGAGTGGAGTCTGTTCAATCAGAAGAGCAAAAGGAAAAAAAAGAATGAAAAAGCGTGAAGATAGCTTAGGAACTTATGGGATACCATCGAGTGGAACAATAGTCACATTATAGGAATCCCAGAAAGAGAAAAGAGGGAGAAAAGGGAAGAAAGCTTATTTCAAGACATAATGACTGAAAACTTCCCTAACCTGGGGAAGGAAACAGACATCCAAATCCACTTCAAATTTAAAGACACACACAGACTGAAAGTGAAGGGATAGAAAAAGATAATTCCAAGCAAATGGAAACAAAAATGTACAGGGTAGCTATACTTATATTAGACAAAATAGACTTCAAGCCAAAGCCTGGAAAAAGAGAAAACAAAGGTCATTATATAATGATAAAGGGGTCAATCCAACACAAAGAAATAACATTTATTAATATTTATACATCCAACATAGGAGCACCTAAATATACAAGGGAAATAATGACAGATTTGAAGGGAGAAATAGACACCAATATAAAACAGTAAGGGACTCAATATCCCACTTTCAACAACGGATAGATCATCCAGACAGAAAGTCAAAGGAAACATTGAACTTAAAATATACATTAGACCAGAGGAACCTAACACATATGTACAGAATTCCATCCAAAAAGCATCAGAATACACATTCTTCTCAAGGGAACATGTAATATTCTCTATGATAGATCATGTGTTAGGACACAAAACAAGTCTTAATAAATTTCAAAAGACTGAAATCCTATCAAGCATCTTTTTCAACCATAATGGTATGAAACAAGAAACCAATTACAAAAAGAAAACTAGAAAATTCAAAAAATTAAACAACATGATACTGAGCAACCAAGCATTCAAAGATGAAATCAAAAGAAAACATTTAAAATATCTTGAGACAAACAAAAAAAGAACACAACATACCGAAATATATGGGACGTAGCTAAAGCAATCTTAAGAAGGAAGTTCATGGCGATAAACACCTATGTTAAGAAAAAGAAAACAGCTCAAAAGAACATTCTAACTTTATATTTCAAAGAACAGGAAAAAAAAGAACCTAAGCCCAAAGTTAGTAGAAGGAAGGAATAAAGATTAGAGCAGAAAAAAATGAAATAGCGATTAAAAAGACAACCGAGAAGATCAATGAAACAAAGAGCTGTTTCTTAAAAAAGATAAACAAAGTTACAAAATTCACAAAACTTTGCTAGACTTACCAAGAAAAAAAGAGACAACTCAGAGAAAATTCAAAGTGAAAGACAAGATGTTACAACTGACACCACAGAAATACAAAGAATCGTGAGAGACTACTATGAACAATGTATACACCAAATAATAATAATAATAATAATTGGATAACCCAGAAGAAACAGAAAAATTCCTAGAAACATACAATTCCCTAAGACTGAATTATGAAGAAATGGAGTATCTGAATAGACCAATAACTAGTAAAAAGATTTAATCAGTAACTAAATATCCTCCAACAAAGAAAAGCTCAGAACTAGATGGCTTAAAGATTTAAATATTTTAAAAAGAATTAATATCAATCTTTAATCTCTTCCAAAAATAGAAGAGAATGGAACACTTCCAAATATATTTTACAAGGCCAACAGTACCCTGATATCAAAACAATACATGGATAGTGCAAAAAAGACAATTACAGGCCAATATTATTGATGAACATAGGTGCAAAATCATCAACAAAATATAAGCAAACCAAATTTAGCAATGTATTAAAATACATACACCATCATAAAACCAATTTATTCTAGGCATATAAGAATGGTTCAAACATCCACAAATCGATCAATGTGATACACCACATTAACAAAATGAAGGAAAAAAATCATCTCAATAGATGCAGAAAAAGCACTAGACAAAATTCAACATTCATTCATGATAAAAACTCTCAACAAACTGAGTATATAAGGAATGCATTCAATTTAATAAAAGTTATCTAGAACAAGTCCATAGCTAACATTATACTCAACTATAAAGTACTAAAAGCTTCTCCTCTAAGATCACGGACAAGATAAGAGTGCCCACTCTGACTACTCCTATTCAACATAGTACAAGAAGTCCTAGTCAGAGCAATTATACACAAAAGAAGAAATAAAAGGCATCCAAATCAGAAAGGATGAAGTCAATCTGTCTCTGTCTGCAGATGACATGATGCTATGTATAGAAAACTCTACCAAAAAAACTGTTAGAACTAAAAAACAAATTCAATAAAGTTGGAGGACACAAAATCAATATACAAAAATCAGCAGTGTTTGTATATACTAACAATGAACTACCTGAAAATGAAATTAAGAAAACCATTCCATTTACAATAGCAGCAAAAAGGATAAAATACCTAGGAATAAATTTAACTAAGGAGAAGAAAGGCCTGTACACTGGGAACTATCAGACATTGGTGAAAGAAGCTGAAACAGACACAAATAAATGGAAAGATACTCTGCACTCATGGATTGAAGAGTTGATATTGCTCAAATGTACACAAAGTGATCAAATCAATCCCCGTCAAAACTTCAATGGCATTTTCACAGAACGAGAACCCTAAAATTTGTATGGGACCACAATGACCTCAAATAGCTAAAGCAATCTTGAGAAAGATGAACAAAGCTGGAAATATCACACTCCCTATTTCAAACTGTATTACAAATCTATAGTAATCAAAACAGTAGGTGTTGCAATAAAAACTGAAACACAGATCAATGGAAAAGAATAATGAGCCCAGAAATAAAAACACACATATAGAGTCAATTAATTTATGACAAAGGAGTCAAGAACATACAAAGGGAAAATTATAGTCTCTTCAAAAACGGCATTGGGAAAACTGGACAGTCACGTGTAAAAGAATAAAACTGGAAGACTATCTTACACTATACATAGTAATCAACTCAAAAAGGATTAAAAATGAATGTAAGACATGAAAGTATAAAACTCCTAGAAGAAAGCACAGATGATTCAGCTGCTAGACATCAGTCTTGGCTAAGATTTTTTTAATTTGACACCAAAAGCAAAGGCAACAAAGCAAAAATGAAAAAGTGGGACTATATCCATCTAAAAAGCTTCTGCACTACAAAGGAAATCACCAATAAAATGAAAAGGCAACATACCAAGTGGGAAAAATATATGCAAGTCATATATTTGATAAAGGGTTAATACCCAAAATATATTTTTTAAAAACTCATATAACTCAATAGACAAAACAAAAATCCAATTTAAAAATAAGCAGAAAATCTGAATAGACATTTTTTCCAAAAAAGACATATAGATGGCCAGTAGGTCTGGAAAAATGGTGCTCAACGTCATTAATCATCAGGGAAATTCAAATCAAAACCAGAAGGAGATAAAACCTCATACTTGTTGGAATGGCTATTACCATATGACAAAAAATAACCAGTGTTGGAGAAAAGGGAATCCTTGTGCAATGTTGATAGGAATGTAGATTGGTAAAGACACTAAGGAAAACAGTATGGAGGTTCCTCAAAATATAAAACTACCATATGACCTAGCAATTCCACTTCTGGATATATATCTGAAGGAAATGAAAGAAACTATCTCAAAAAGACATTTGCACCCCTATGTTCAGTGCAGCATTTATTACAATAATCAACACAGAAATAAACTAACTGTCCATTAACAGATGAAAGGATTTGTGTATACACACACACACACACACACACACACACACACACACACAAAGAATGGAATATTATTTAGCCACATAAAAGAAGGAAATCTTGCCATTAGTGACAAATGGGACTTGAAGTCATAATGCTAAGTGAAATAAGTCAGACAGAGAAAGACAAACACTTGTATGATATCATTTATATGTGGAATCTAAGAAAAACAAACTTACAGGTAACAGAGAACAGACAAGTGGTTGCCAGAGGTGGGTGGTGGGGGCTGGGGGTAATGGGTATAGGTGGTTAAAAAGTTCAAACTTCATTATAAGATAACTAAGTAATGAGGATGGAATGTGCAGCATGGTAACTGTAGTTAACAATACTCAAGCGTAGGTTTGAAAGTTGCTAAAACAGTAGATCTTAAATGTTCTCATCAAAAGAAATAAATAGTAACTGTGAGGTGATAGACATTAACTAAACTTATTGTGGTAATCATTTTAATATATATACAGATATGAAATCATTTATACCTTAAACTAATACAGTGTTATGTGTTAATTACATCTCAATAAAAGTGGGAGGAAATTAAAATAAATAAACAAAATCAGGCAAAATAGACTTTAGGCAAAAATTGTCACTACAGATAAATATGACATTTTAAAATGATAAAGTGAATCCTATAAGAAGATATTCCAATTATAAATATATATATGCACCTAACAGCAGAGCCCCAAAATGTGTGAATCAAAAATGGACAGAATTGAAGAATGAAATAGACAAATAATAAACGGTAGACCAACAAGACAGAAGACAGGCAAAAAAAATGCAAGACTTGAAGAACACTGCAAGCCAAATAGACCTCACAGACAATTAGGACACTCCACCCAATAAAAGTAGAATACACATTCTATTCAAGAATTTAGTAGGGCTTCCCTGGTGGCGCAGTGGTTGAGAGTCCACCTGCCGATGCAGGGGACACAGGTTTGTGCCCCGGTTCGGGAAGATCCTACATGCCGCAGAGCGGCTATGCCCATGAGCCATGGCCATTGAGCCTGCGCTTCCAGAGCCTGTGCTCCGCAACGGGAGAGGCCACAACAGTGAAAGGCCCACATACCGCAAAAAAAAAAAAAAAAAAAGAATTTAGTAGATGGATGAAACATCAGACTACCCATAACAGAAGAGAGAATGAATGAACTGAAGAAAGCATCAAGGTTGAAGCAAAGAGAAAAAAACCTTTGAAAATATTCAAGAGTCCAAAGCTATATGGCACATGGTGGAAAGGTCTAATATGTAATTGAAATCTCACAAGGACAAGAGAGAAAGAATATGCAGAAGCCATATTTGAAGAGATATTTAGCAAGAATTTTCCAAGAATGAGGAATAGCATATAAAGAAAAATAAACTTTATAAACTTGAAAGCACAAAAAAAAAACCAGAAACACCACCACACTTAGAGAAATCATATAAAAACTGCTGAAAACCAAAAATAGAGAAAACATAAAAAGTAGTCAGAGAATGGACATATTACTTTCAAAGGAGAAAGAGAGAGATGACTTCTCAACTCAAAGAATGGAAACCAGAAGACAATGCATATCATCTTTAAAAAAAAGAAGAAAAAACGATTCTGCAATTCTAACCACCTGAAAATACCATTCAGAAATGAAGGCAAAAAAGGCATTCTCTGATAAATATAAAATGAGAGAATTCACTGTCAGCAGACTCTCACTAAAAGAAATACCAAAAAAAAGTGCTTAATGCAGAAGGCAAAAGATCCTAGAGGGAAACACAGAATTGCAGAAAAGAATGAAGAGCTTTCAAAGGGATAAAAATTCTCAGTGAATACTGATTTTTTTAATAATAATAATGGCTTACAGAGTAAAAATATATGCAGGATTAAAATGTAAGATAACAATAGCAAAAATAAGTGAGATAAAGCAGTTAGAATGAATTAAGTTCCTTCCATTAGAATGAATTAAGTTCCTTCCACTGTATGAAAAATTAAATACACTTTAAAGTAAGTTAAGTAAGTTAGTTAAAACACACTAAAAAGTTAAAGACTGGGAAGCTCTATTTACAATAATAGCTGAGTAGATTTCTATCAGATTAAGTCTCCAGCATATAACTGTTACATTTCTGAGCAAAATATAAAAACAACTACCTGCAGGTAACAGAGAATGATCAAACACAGGAAAAATATGGACAAGAATTGATACTGGGAAAACAAAAGAGCCTAAGTTTCCCATTTTTGTGAATTTTTATCTGAGAGACGCTCATAACAGACATGATGTGGGGAGATTAAAATTCCAATAGTAACTTGCAGTTTTACTGGCTTGAAGAACTATAAGACAAAGTTCAGGTCCACCACTACAGCTAGAAAAAATGGAAATTCTGGAAGGGTGACAGCTGAAACTATGGCTGACACCTGAAGTAGTCATGCAGTGGGCAGACCTCTAAGCAATCCAGATAAGGTTAAAAGAACGTAAAAGCAACTTAGTTGTTCCCACCTGAAGAAAATCAGGGTTTGGAGTTTACATCTAACTTATTTGAATTCAAGAGACAGAGGAGGGGGAGAAAAAGAAAAAGTTCAGCACTCATGACTAACATGACAGAAACCAGAGTCTCTAAAAAATATCTGTTACTATATACACTAAATAATATAAAATCATTACACAGACAAAACATTAATATATGACCCATATTCAAAGCAAAGAAAACCACTACTAACTAAATCCAAGAATACCCAAAAAATAGAATTAAAATATAATAATTTTAAAGAATCTACTTTAACTATTACAATAGAGACATAAAGAAAACTATGATTTTAAGATATGAACACATAGAAAAACTCAACACATATATACATGATACAATAATGAATCAAATGAAAATTGTAGAACTGAAGTGTACAACATTTGAAGATTAATTCACAGAAAAAGACTTACAGAAAAACTGGAGATAACAGAAATGTCACTTAAATTGAATAAAAATTAACATAAATTATCTAAAGAATGTAAATTAAAAGATTGAAAAAAATAAAGAGAGACTCATCGGGCTTTGGGGTAACACTGAAGAGTCTAACATAAGTGAAATAGGAATCTCAAAAGGAGAAGAGAGAGAAGTCAGAAAAATGTTTCAGAAAGTAATGTCAAAAATTTCCCCAATTCAGTAAAAAATATATTATTTACAAAACTCAAGAAGCTCATCAGAATTCCCAGGAGAGAGGGGCCTTCAAGATGGCAGAGGAGTAAAACATGGAGATCACCTTCCTCCCCACAAATACACCAAAAATACATCTACACGTGGAAAACTTCTACAGAACACCTACTGAATGCTGGCAGAAAAACTCAGACTTCCCAAAAAGCAAGAAAATCCCCACGTACCTGGGTAGGGCAAAAAAAAAAGAGAAAAAACAGAGACAAAAGAATAGGGACAGGACCTGCACTTCTGGGACAGAGCTGTAAAGGAGGAAAAGCTTCCACACACTAGGAAGCCCCTTTGCGGGCAGAGACTGCGGGTGGCGGAGGGGGAAAGCTTCGGAGCACAAAGGAAAGCACAGCAACAAGGGTTCAGAGGGCAAAGTGGAGAGATTCCTGCACAGAGGATCAGGGCCGACAAGTACTCATTAGCCTGAGAGGCTTCTCTGCTCACCCGCTGGGGAGCATGGAGGCTGGGAGCTGAGGCTCAGGTTTCGGAGGTCAGACCCCAGGGAGTGGATGGACTGGCTGCGTGAACACAGCTGAAGGAGGCTAGTGCTCCACAGCTAGCTGGGAGGAAGTCTGCAAAAAAGTCTGGACCTGCATAAGAGGCAAGAGACCATTGTTTTCGGGTGCATGAGGAGAGGGGATTCCTTCCCAGTCTGCCCACAAATGGCAGAGCACCACCTAAGCGAACTCCAGAGATGGGCGCTAGCCATGGCTTTCAGCTCGGACCCCAGAGACAGGCATCAACTGCCAATGCTGCTGCTGCAGCCACCAAGAATCCTGCATGCAAGCACACAACACTATCCACACCACCCACCCCAGGAGCCTGTGTAGCCCACCACTGCCAGGGTCCTGTGATCCAGGGACAATTTCCCAAGGAGAACACATGGTGCGCCTCAGGATGGTGCAATGCCACACAGGCCTCTGCTGCCACAGGATCGCCTAGCATTCCAATTATAACTACTGTTCCCCTCCCACTTCCCAGCCTGAATGAGCAAGAACCCCTAATAAGCCACTGCTTTAACCCCCTCCTGTGTGTGCGGGAAACAGATGCCTGAGGGCAACCTACATGCAGAGGTGGGGCCAAAACCAAAGCTGAACCCCAGGAGCTGTGCGAACAAAGGTAAGAAAGGGATATTTCTCCGTGCAGCATCAGGAGCAGCGGATTAAATCCCCACAATCAACGTGATGTACCCTGCATCTGTGGAATACCTAAATAGACAATGAATCACCCAAGATTGTGGCAGTGGACTTTGGGAGCAACGGTAGACTTGGGGTTTGCTGTCCGTGACTGAATTGTTTCTTATTTTTATGTTTATCTCGGTTTAGTTTTTTGCATTTGTTATCATTGGTGTATTTGTTTATTGGTTTGGTTGCTCTCTTTTTCCTTAATTATTATTTTGAAATTTTTTATATTAATAATTTTAAAATTTATTTATTTCCCCCCCCTCCCTTTTCTTCTGAGCCATGTTGCTGACAGGGTCTTGGTGCTCCAGCCTGGTGTCAGGCCTGAGTGTCTGAGGTGGGACAGCTGACTTCAGGACACTGGAGCACTAGAGACTTCCCTGCCCGATGTAATGTCAATCGGTGAGAGCTCTCCCACAGATCTCCGTCTCAATGCTAAGACCCAGCTCCACCCAATGGTCAGCAAACTCCAGTGCTAGCCGCCCTATGCCAGACAACTAGCAAGTCAGGGACACAACCCCATCCATTAGCACAGAGGTTGCTTAAAATCATAATAAGTCCATAAACACCAAAAAACACACTACCATATATGACCCTGCCCACCAGAAAGACAAGATCAACCCCAACCACCAGAACACAGGCACTAGTCCCCTCCACCAAGAAGCCTACAGAAGCCACAGAAACTACCTCACTTACTGGGGGCAGACACCAAAAACAACGGGAACTACAAACCTGCAGCCTGTGAAAAGGAGACACCAAACACAGTAAATTAAATAAAATGAGAAGACAGAGAAATATGCAGCAGATGAAAGAACAAGGTAAAAACCCACCAGACCAAACAAATGAAGAGGAAATAGGCAGTCTACCTGAAATACAATTCAGAGTAATGATAGTAAAGATGATTCAAAATCTTGGAAACAGAATGGAGAAAATACAAGAAATGTTTAACAAGGACACAGAAGAACCAAAGAGCAACCAAACAATGATGAACAACACAATAAATGAAATTAAAAATTCTCTAGAGGGAATCAATAGCAGAATAACTGAGGCAGAAGAACACATAAGTGACCTGAAAGATTAGATAGAGGAAATAACTGCCATAGAGCAGAATACACAGAAAAGAATGAAAAGAATTGAGGACATTCTCAGAGACCACTGGGACAACCTTAAATGTACCTACATTCAAATGATAGGGGTCCCAGAAGAAGAGAAAAAGAAAGGGAATGAGAAAATATTTGAAGAGATTATAGTTGAAAACTTCCCTAATATGGGAAGGAAATATAGTCAATCAAATCCAGGAAGCACAGGGAGTCCCATACAGGATAAATCCAAGAAGAAACAAGCCAAGACAAATGTTAATCAAACTATCAAAAATTAAATACAAGAAAAAATATTGAAAGCAGCAAGGGAAAAGCGACAAATAACATACAAGGGAATCCCCCATAAGGTTAACAGCTGATCTTTCAGCAGAAACTCTGCAAGCCAGAATGAAGTGGCAGGACATATTTAAAGTGATGAAAGGGAAAAACCTACAACCAAGATTACTCTACCTAGCAAGGATCTCATTCAGATTTGATGGAAAAATTAAAACCTTTAAAGACAAGTAAAAGCTATGAGAATTCAACAACACCAAACCGGCCTTACAAGAAATGCTAAAGGAACTTCTCTAGGCAGAAAACACAAGAGAAGGAAAAGACCTACAACAACAAAACCAAAACAATTAAGAAAATGGTAATAGGAAGTAACATATTGATAATTACCTTAATTGTAAATGGATTAAATACGTCAACCAAAAGACAGAGACTGGCTGAATGGATACAAAATCAAGACCTGTATATACGCTGTCTACAAGAGACCCACTTCACAACTAGGGATACATACAGACTGAAAGTGAGTGGATGGAAAATGATATTCCATGCAAATGGAATTTGGAAGAAAGCTGGAGTAGCAATTCTGACATCAGACAAAATAGACTTTAAAATAAAGACTATTACAAGAGACAAAGTGGACACTACATAATGATCAGTGGATCAATCCAAGAAAAAGATATAACAATTGTAAATATTTATGCGCCCAACATAGGAGCATCTCAATACATAACACAAATGCTAACAGCCATAAAAGGGGAAATCGACAGTAACACAATAACAGGAGACTTTAACACCCCACTTTCACCAATGGAAAAATCACCCAAAATGAAAATAAATAAGGAAACACAAGCTTTAAATGACACATTAAACAAGATGGACTTAATTGATATTTATAAGACAGTCCATCCATAAACAACAGTATACACTTTCTTCTCTACTGCTCATGGAACATTCTCTAGGACAGATCATATCTTGGGTCACAAATCAAACGTTGGTAAATTTAAGAAAATTGAAACTGTATCAAGTATCTTTTTCCAACCACGACACTATGAGACTAGATATCAATTACACGAAAAACACAGTAAAAAATACAAACACATGGAGGCTAAACAATATACTACTAAACAACCAAGAGATCACTGAAGAAATCAAAGAGGAAATCAAAAAATACCTAGAAACAAATGACAATGAAAACATGATGACCCAAAAACCATGGGATGCAGCAAAAGCAGTTCTAAGAGGGAAGATTATAGCAATACAATCCTACCTCAAGAAACAAGAAAAATCTCAGATAAACAACCTAACCTTACACCTAAAGCAGTTAGAGAAAGAAGAACCAAAAAAACCCCAAAGTTAGCAGAAGGAAAGAAATCATAAAGATCAGGTCAGAAATAAATGAAAAAGAAATGAAGAAAACAATAGCAAAGATCAATAAAACTAAAAGCTGGTTCGTTGTGAAGATAAAGAAAATTGATAAACCATTAGGACTTCTCTAGTGGCACAGATGGTTAAGAATCCACCTGCCAATGCAGGGGACACGGGTTTGAGTCCTGGTCTGGGAAGATCCCACATGCCGCGGAGCAACTAAGCCCGTGAGCCACAACTACTGAGACTGTGTGCCACAACTACTAAAGCCTGCGCGCCTACAGCCCATGCTTCACAACAAGAGAAGCCACCACAATAAGATGGCCGCACACCGCAACAAAGAGTAGCCCCTGCTCACTGTAACTAGACAAAGCCCGTGCACAGCAACGAAGACCCAGTGCAGCCAAGAAATAAAAAAATAAATAAAACCTTAAAAAAATTGATAAACCTCTAGCCAGACTCATCAAGAAAAAAGGGGGGAAGACTCAAATAAACAAATTAGAGATGAAAAAGGAGAAGTAACAACTGACACTGTAGAAATACAAAGAATCATGAGAGATTACTACAAGCAACTATATGCCAATAAAATGGACAACCTAGAAGAAATGGACTTCTTAGAAAAGCACAACCTTCAGAGACTGAACCTGCAAGAAACAGAAAATATAAACAGACCAATCACAAGTAATGAAATTGAAACTGTGGTTAAAGATCTTCCAATAAATAAAAGCCCAGGACCAGATGGCTTCACAGGTGAGTTCTATCAAACATTTAGAGAAGAGCTAACACCTATCCTCTCAAACTCTTCCAAACTATAGCAGAGGGAGGAACACTCCCAAACTCATTATACAAGGCCAACATCACCCTGAAACCAAAACCAGACAAAGATGTCACAAAAAAGAAAGCTACAGGCCAAACCATTGATGAACATTGATGCAAAAATCTGCAACAAAATACTAGCAAACAGAATCCAACAGCACATTAAAAGGATCATACACCATGCTCAAGTGGAGTTTATCCCAGGAATTCAAGGATTCTTAAAAATACGCAAATCAATCAATGTGATACACCATTTTAAAAAATTGAAGGATAAAAACCATACGATCATCTGAATAGATGCGCAAAAAGCTTTCAATGAAATTCAACACCCATTTATGATAAAAACTCTGCAGAAAGTAGGCATAGAGGAAAGCTACCTCAACATAATAAAGGCCATATATGACAAACCCACAGCCAACATCGTTCTCAATGTGAAAAACTGAAACCATTTCCCCTAAGATCAGGAACAAGACAAGGTTCCCCACTCTCACCACTTTATTCAACATAGTTTTGGAAGTTTTAGCCACAGCAATCAGAGAAGAAAAAGAAAAAAAGGAATCCAAATCGGAAAAGAAGAAGTAAAACTGTCACTGTTTGCCGATGACATGATACTATAGATAGAGAATCCTAAAGATGCTACCAGAAAATTACTAGAGCTAATAATCAATGAATCTGGTAAACTAGCAGGATACAAAATTAACAAACAAAGATCTCTTGCATTCCTATACACTAATGATGAAAAATCTGAAAGAGAAATTAAGGAAACAATCCCATTTACCACTGCAACAAGAAGAATCAAATACCTAGGAATAAACCTACCTAAGGAGACAAAAGATCTATATGCAGAAAACTATATGACACTGATGAAAGAAATTAAAGATGATACAAACAGATGGAGAGATATACCATGTTCTTTTATTGGAAGAATCAACATTGTGAAAATGACTATACTAGCCACAACAATCTACAGATTTAATGCAATCCTTATCAAATTGCCAATGGCATTTTTCACAGAACTAGAACAAAAAATTTAACAATTTGTATGGAAACACAAAAGACTCCGAATAGCCAAAGCAATCTTGAGAAAAATAGAGCTGGAGGAATCAGGTTACTGGGCTTCAGAGTATACTACAAAGCTACAGTAATCAAGACAGTATAGTACTGTCACAAAAACAGAAATATAGATCAACAAAACAGGATACAAAGCCCAGAGACAAACCCTCGCACATACGGTTACCATATTTTTTTTACAAAGGAGGCAAGAATATACAATGGAGAAAAGAAGTCCTCTTCAATAAGTGGTGCTGGGAAAACGGGACAGCTATATGTAAAAGAATGAAATTAGAACACTTCCTAACACCATATACATAAATAAACTCAAAATGGATTAAAGACCTAAATGTAAGGGCAGACACTATAAAACTCTTAGAGGAAAACATAGGCAGAACACTCTATGACATAAATACAGCAAGATCCGTTTTGACCACCTCCTAGAGTAAGAGAAATAAAACCAAAAATAAACAAATGGGACCGAATGAAACTTAAAAGCTTCTGCACAGCAAAGGAAACCATCAACAAGATGAAAAGACAACCCTCAGAATGGGAGAAAATATTTGCAAATGAAGCAATAGACAACGGATTAATCTCCAAAATATATAAACAGCTCATGCAGCTCAATATTAAAAAAACAACCCAATCCAAAAATGGGCAGAAGACCTAAATAGACATTTCTCCAAAGAAGACATACAGATGGCCAAGAAGCACATGAAAAGCTGCTCAACATCACTAATCATTAGAGAAATGCAAATCAAAACTACAATGAGGTATCACCTCACACCAGTCAGAATGGCATCATCAAAAAATGTCAAACCATAAATGCTGGAGAGGGTGTGGAGAAAAGGGAACTCTCTTGCACTGTTGGTGGGAATGTAAACTGATATAGCCACTATGGAGAACAGTACGGAGGTTCCTTAAAAACTAAAAATAGAACTACCATATGACCCAGCAATCCCACTACTGGGCATATACCCTGAGAAAAGTATCAAGAAGTATCATGTATCACAATGTTCATTGCAGCACTATTTACAATAGCCAGGACATGGAAGCAACCTATGTGCCCATTGAAAGATGAATGGATAAAGATGTGGCACATATATACAATGGAATATTACTCCATCAGATAAAGAAACGAAATTGACTTATTTGTAGTGAGGTGGATGGACCTAGAGTCTGTCATATGGAACGAAGTAAGGCAGAAAGAGAAAAACAAATACTGTATGCTAACATATACATATGGAATCTTTTTAAAAAAATGGTTCTGATGAACCTAGGGGCAGGACAGGAATAAAGATGCAGATGTAGCAAATGGACTTGAGGACACGGGGAGCGGGAAAGGTAAGTTGGGATGAAGTGAAAGAGTAGCACTGACATATATACACTACCAAATGTAATATAGATAGCTAGTGGGAAGCAGCTGCATAGCACAGAGAGAGCAGCTCAGTGCTTTGTGACCACCTAAAGGGGTGGGATAGGTAGGGTGGGAGGGAGACACAAGAGGGAGGGGATATGGGGATATATGTATACATATAGCTGATTCACTTTGTTATATATCAGAAACTAACACAATATTGTAAAGCAATTATACTCCAATAAAGATGTTAAAAAATTTATTTAAATCCCCAGGAAATAGAAATAGAAATAGAAAATGGATAATAAATAAAGTTTAACCTTAAAAAAAAAAAAAGAAGCTTATCAAACTGCAAGAAGGATGACTACAATGAAAGTCATACTTGGGAACATCACAGTTAAAGTGCTTAAAACCAAAGGTTAAATATTCAGGAAAAAAGCCAGCCAAAACTGACACATCACATTTAAGTGAAAAATGAAACAAATTTCCAGTGATACTGTGAGAAACAGTGGAGTCCAGAAGACAGAAAAGTGATGTTTTTAAATTGCTTTTTAAAAATATATAAACAGTCAATTAATCCAGAAAAAGGAAGGAAATGGGAACAGAGGAACAAAAAATAGGACAAATGGAAAACAAATGGTAAGATGGTGCACCTAAACCCAACCATATTAATAATTAAATTTAAGTGCACTAATGCTGCAATGAAATGGAAGAAATTGTCAGAATGAATAAAAACAGAATCTTACTCTGTATACACACTTTAAATATTAAGACACCTATAGATGGAAATTTAAAGACTAAGAAAAAGGTAATCCTCCCATGGAAAATGTAACCATTAAAGAGACTGATTGGCTATATTAACATCATAAAATTGGATTTCAAGTCAACAGAATATTATTATAGTTAAAAGTGACATTTTACAATAGCAAACGGTTCATTTAATTAGAAAGAAATGACAATCATAAATATGTATGCCCCTAATAAAACAGTTTTAAAATACATGAAGCAAAAGTTGACAAACTAAAGGGAAAACAGAAAAATCTACAATCATACTGGAAGATTTTAACACCTCTCTCAGCAACTGATAGCAAAACTGATTTAAAAACTAAGGATAAAAATCACTAAAGACAGATCTGAACACTGTCAACCACAATGACAAAATTAATATCGATATTTAAGGAACACCCCAGTCAATACCTGCAGATTAAAAATTATTTTCAGGTATAAATAGTACATTCATCAAAACTATATGCTGGACCATACAACAAGTCTCAATAAATTTCCAAATACAGTAATCTTATAGAACACTATCTCTGACCATAATGGAAGTATATTAGAAGTGAATAAAAATAAGATATACAAGGAAAAAACACAAACATTTCAAAAGTAAATAACACATTTTCTAATAACCAAAGGGGCAAAAAGAAAATTACAAGGGAAATAAGAAACATTTCTAACTGAATATTTATTTGTAAAGTTGACAAGCTAATACTAAAAGTTCTATAAAAAAGCAGTAGAGCAAGAGTCTACAGAGCATCCTTAAAAAAGAACAAAGTGACTTGCAGTACCCGCATTTCAAGAGGTACTATACAGCGACATGTATTAGTGGGTATTTTTCTGGACTCTATTCTGTTATACCAATTATTTTGTCAATCATTATGCCAATACCACACCATTTTTTCTTTTTTAGCTTGATAAATAGGTCTCAAAATTGGGTAGTGTTAAGTCCTCCAACTTTATTTTTTACTATTTGGTTGGTCAAAAAGTTCGTTCAGGGTTTTCCATAACATCTTATAGAAAAACCCAAATGAACTTTTTAGCTAACCCAGTACTTTATTTTGCTCTTTTAGGTCACTTTTATAAATTTTAGAATTGGCTTGTATTTATCTAAAAACTATAGCTTTCTGGAATTTTGATTGGGATTACATAATAAATAGATCAATTTGGGGAGAACTGACATTTTGACAACATTGTATCTTCTGATTCATGAACTTGGCCTAGCTGTCCACTTACATATATCCTTTAATTTCCCTCTGGTATGTTTTGTACTTTTCATATTTTATCAAATTTATCCTTAATTATTACACAAGTTTTGATATTCTTATCAAAGAATAAGAATAATGATTCTTATCAACGATAAGAATCAAAGATTTGATTCTTATCAAATCTTTTTCGATTTCAATTTCTAATTATTTGTTTCTAATATTTAGATATATAATTGACTTTTGTAAATTGATGGTATCTTGCAACACTGCTAAATTTTCTTACTATTTCTAGTTCTTTCATCATAGATTCAGTACACTTTGTATACGGATGCTCAGGTTCTGTGAATAAAAAGAGTTTTACTTCCTTATCTCTAATCAGCATGATTTTATTTGTTTCTTGCCTTACTGTACTAGTTAGAATCTACAGTACAGTGTTGAATATAACTGACTTGTTCCTTATGTTAGAAGGAGAGCATTCAGTGTTTAATAAGAAAGAAATATGTTTTATACAAACTCTTCTAGTGAAGTAAAAAAGAGAGAATACTTTGCAATTCATATTAGGACACCAGCAACACCTTGATAAAATCTAACAAGAAACATTCAAGAAAGGAAAAGTACAGCCCAATATCCCTCATAAATATAGATGTAAAAATCCTAAGAAAAATATTAGCCAATTGAGTCCAGCAATATGAAAATAATAAAACATTACAACAAAGTTAGGTTTATTTCAAAGAATACAAAACTGAATTAATAATTGAAAAACAATCAATGTAATAACCATGTTAACAGAATACATGAGAAAAACCCTAGCGTCATCTTAAAAGACATTGTATACAATCAATACCTGTTCATGAAAAAGCTTTCAAACTGTGAATAGATGGGAACTTCCTAATACGATAAACGACATTTACAAAAAACCCCCATAGCATATAGAGTGTTTAAAGGTAAAATACAGTAAGTTTCAAAAAGAAGCAAAACTAATCAATGATGATAGAAGACAAAGCTGGTTACATTGTAGGGGTAGCCACTAATTAGGAACATTATGGAGGTTTACTGAATACTGGTAATATTCTACATCTTGATCTGAGTGGTATTTATATGGATGTGTTCAATTTGTGAAACGTCATTGAGTTAAACACTTAAGGTTTGTACACTTTAGTATTTGTATGTTACACTTCAATAAAATCGTTTACAAAAAATTTCAAGTGTTTTCATGAAACTAAATTATCCTTAAAGTTATAGCGCTAAGTGCCAACATGGCCAAGACACTTTACAGAACAGTAAGAAAGTAATCTACCAAATATAAAGACTTACTATGAAGCTATACTGATTAAGATGATGTAACATTATCCAGGAATACAGAGAAAAGAGTCTAGAAAGAAACTCAATATACTGAACTAGGATATATGATAGAGGTAGCCCAGCACTACACAAGAAAAAAAGTGGATCATCCAATGGGTTGATTTGGAAAACCTGGCTACTATTTGGGGAAAAATAAATAAATAAAAATGGATCCTTACCTTATACTGTATGTGAAATACAATTCCAAATGAATTATGAACATAAATGACATAAACAAAGTTTTAAAACTTTTTGAAGGAAACAGAGGTGCAAATATTTCCATATTTGGGGTAGGGAAGAATTTCTTAAATGAGCACTAAGTATAAAAGATTAAATTTTCTAAATTAAAATTAAGAATTTCTGTTTATCATATGACATGTCAAAGAAAATGAAAAGACAAGGTACACCCTGAGAGAAGATACTTGCCACACATTCAACTTACTAGAGATTAGTATCAAGGACATTTAAAGAACTTTTACAAATCAATGAGAAAAAAATCCAGTACAAGAATGGATAAAAGACATAAATAGACATTTTGCAGAGGAGGGCACTCACTTGACTAGTAATTGTAGGAAATACAGCCAAATGCATTGTTGATATGAGTAAAATTGATGAAAACCACTTTGAAAAATAAGTGACCAGTATTTTGTGAAAGTTTACATTTTCACACCCTAGACCTAGGATTTCCATTCTGAGATAGTTAATCCACAAAAATGCATGCAGGTGTGTACTAAGAATCATGTACAAAAATGTCAATTGCAGCATTATTCGTAACAGCAAGAAACTGGAAATAACCTTAATACTCATCTACAAATGAATGGACAAGTAGTTATGATATAATCACATATAACAGAATATTTTATATCAGTCAAAATAAATGAAGTTATACAAAACATCACAGATGAATCTTAACACAGTGATGAGTCAAAATTGCCAAATCCCAGGAAACAATACAATTTGATACATTTTTATAAATGGCAAAACTAAACAATATTCTATTTCCTCATAAATTTATATGAGATAAAACTTTCTAAAAAATAATCAAAATGATCAATAGTTCAGTAGTTACCTCTGGTGAGAGAATCAGGGTACCAGTAAAGGGTGAAGGATACAAGTAGATATAAGTTATTAGTACCTTCCTACCCTTGAATTAGTTGGTGGGACCAACAGTGTTTATTATAACAAAAAAGTAACAATTAAAATAAATATGCATGTAACATAATACTGTGTCATTTGTGGCCTCTCCTGTTAGCACAGGCTCCGGACGTGCAGGCTCAGTGGCCATGGCTCACGGGCCTAGCCGCTCCGCGGCATGTGGGATCCTCCCGGACCGGGGCACAAACCCGTGTTCCCTGCCGTGTCGGCAGGCGGACTCTCAAGCACTACGCCACCAGGGAAGCCCCATGATACAAATCTTATGACTAACCCAATTCTGTGCACCTTATGTCCAAAACATTCAATATAATACAATACAAATTTAAAAATCTTATGTTTGAGTTGTTAGCAAGACAAAATATGCTGGGTTGAAAAATTACTGGATCATTAAAGTTAAAGGATCATTAATAAACATTTAAGCTCCCAATTACGTACTTGTGTTAATTTCATTTCTTTAAATTCTAACACTTAAAGAAGTACTGAGTGCCTTAAAAACAAATAACTTTATAGGAATAAGATTGTTTTATAATACATATTTAGAGATGACAGTTACCTTGAAAATTATCTAAAAGAGGTACCACTGGATATTTTCTATGTGACAGGCTCTGCATTTGACATGCATTATACCTCAATCCTCACAAAACTCTTATGACAAAGATACTATTAATATCAACATTTTATTTGCGAAGAAACTTTGGCTAAAGGGTTAAGAAATTTGCTCAAGTTCACAAAGCTCACAGGCAAAGCTATAATTTGATCCCAGGTTTATTTGAATCCTGAATCTGCATATTTATCTATACATTTGTACTACCTCACTTAATAGGACAAGAATAGGTAGAAACGTCAACTGATCTGTCCAAAATCATATATCAAGATAGTGATACAACTGGGACTAAATGGTATTAACTACCACATACCAGGAATTATGGCAAGTACTTTTACGCGACTTTCTATTCAATACTCTTTTCATTCCATTACCCCATTCAATAAAACGTCTTGAAATGGACATGACCTATTAATTTCCTCTTCATTATCATATATCAGCGAAATGTTTCATCCCAATAACTATACCAGATACACCCTGTGTTTCTATACGCATTTCTATATGAATCCACATTGTATATAATATTTATGTCTACAGAGTACAAAAAATAGCACAACATAAATCTGCCACACTTATATTCTAATATATGCAAATTTATTCAATTTTTGCGTTTTAGTCAATTATACTAGAAAATTTAATATGATATTATACTGGGTAACATTTTTAGAAAATGTCTCACCTGTTCTGAGTGGTCTGAATCACATTCTTGTGGTAAAGGATAGAGTGCTCCTTGTGACTCCTGAAGCTTTTCTTTTAATTTAGCATTTTCCCGCTCTTTTTGAAATAGCTTATCCTGAAGATTAACAACACTTTGTCGGAGCATAGCTTCACTTGATTTTGTGGTTTCAAACCAAATATGTAACTCATTGTAAAGCTGTTTCAAAACATATATCCAAATTTATTAATAATCAATAAAATAGTTATGTCTATATATTTATACATATGGTCTATATATGACATACTCATTGCCCTCAAGTTATTTTAATAGTCTAAGAGGAAAAACAATATAAAAACATATGGGAAACTAAATGATATAATCACATACCAATACAAAACTCCAACTGACGTTAAAAAGACAAGATGTTCTATTGGCCAGTTGTAATACAGGGGTGCAAACATTTTAAGCTAGCTATATTAATCTTCATGATAAAGAACGGATTTAAGCTGTGAGAGGTGAAGAATAAAGGCAGTAAAAAGGTCATCTATGCAGATAACTGGGGGAAGAGATTTCAGGCAGTGGAATCCAGTGCAAAGACCTTGAGGGTGAAGAATACCTGGTATGTTCAAGTGAAGAAACAAAGTTAAATGTGGCCAAAGCAGAGAGATTAAGAAGCGAAGGCAAAGATGAGATCAGAGGGGTAATGCAGAGCCAGATCATGTAGAGTCTCACAGGTTGTAGTAAGGACTTCGGCTTTTACTTTTAATCAGACAAGAAACCAGTGGGGGTAATTTAAGAGAGGAATGACCTGATTTGACTTACTAAGTTTTAGCAAGAACATTCTGGCATCTATGTTGAGAATAAACTCAAAGTAGGTAAGGTCAGGAGCAAAGAAACGAAGTAGGAAACTACTGCAAACATTCAGGTAATGCAAGTTAGTGGTCACAGCAGGGGTAGTGGGAAGTAGTAGGATTCCAGACACCCTCTGAAGGCAGGGCAAACAATAGCTTAGTTTTGAACATGTGAAGTCTGAGATGCCTGTTAGGCATCAAGTTAAAAGATGCTAAGTAGGCGATTAGATATACTCTTTCCTAGAGTTCAGGGAAGAGATCCAGAGCAGATAATCAAATCTGGGAGTGATCAGCATATAGACAGTATGGTTTTGAAAGCCTAGGTGAGTAGATAAAATCAACTAGGGTATGAATTTAAAGAGAGGGAAAAAAAAGAGGTCCTAAGATTTTGGCTTGGAACATTTTAACATTTAGAGGACAGGGTGAGTAAGGAAGACTAGAAAGCAACAGAAAAGAAACAGCTAGAAACTGAAAGAAGAAAACCACACAACTGTGATATGCTGTAAGCCAGAAGGAAAAAAAAGGGTTTCAAAGGATAGAGTCATCGACTGTGACAATGTCGCTGGTAAGTGAGGTAAGATGAAGACTGCTAGAAGATTACTGAATTCAGCAATATGGGAGTCACAAATGATTCTGCAAAGAGAAATTTTAGTGGAGTGAAAGGGGCAAAAACTTGATTGGAATAGGTTCAAAAGAGAATGGAAGAAGAGAACTTTGAGACAAGTTAACTCTTGCAAGGAATATTGCTGGAAAAGGAAAGAAAGGAAGGGAAGGAAAGGAATATAGTAAGGTCAAGACAGGTTTTTTGTTGTTGCTTAATTGTTTTGGTCTTCCATGCAGATCAGAGACACAACAGCATGTTTTTATGTGGTTAGAAATGATCCAGTAGGGAAAACTGACACCGTGGAAGAGATGTGGAATGCCTCCTTCTGAAGTTTATAAAAAAAAGTTGAGGAGGGAGACCTCAGTAATCAAATTATACTCTGGTAAATCCACGCTGTACTTTACATGTTTCTGTTGGAGCATGGGGAGGAGGAGGAGAGCAAGAGCTATACATACTGTCATGGAAATATACTCAAGGCATATTATTTGAAAACAGCAAGTTAACGAACAGTAAGGATAGGATAAATTAATATTAAAAATGTAAGATACCTAGATTGATGATATGTGTATATGTACACAGACACAGTATATAATGCATGAAAAGGTCTGGAATGACTACTCAGAAGATTACCCCTGGGGAGGGGAATGAAATGAACTGGGCTGAGTGGAAGAGAACTCAAATCTGTTATATTAGCATTATCAGTACTTCTATATCATTTCAAATTTTTATAATAATATATTTATGTAATTCTTATATAATTAAAAAGATGAAATAATTTTAAAATATTCTGTTCTTCTAGAGGGACTCTAGGATACACTCAAATATTAAGAGCAGTAAAGTCTGGGGCAATGGCTTCAGGCAGGAGGGCAGAGAACTTTATTTTTTTATACGCTTCTGAATTTTTTGAAAATTTATCACAAGCATGTATTACTTTGGTAATAATCACTTCAAATAAAAATGTTTAAGTATTCAGTTGTTTGAAATGATATAGAATCTACAAAAGTTCTCAGGTAGGGTATTAAAAAAATGGTTGCTCTCTGCAAAGGCTACTAAGGAGGATCAACCAAAAAGTAGAATTAAGGCTGAAACAATTTATCTTAAATTTTAAGTTAAGCAAAGCTGAAAAAGGAATCTTAGAACAAAAGATTGAAAAAGTAAACAGCAAAGGAAACACTGCCTTTTTCTTCCACCTTACCAAGTTCTCTCTTGCTAACTGAGAGGAGAAACAGCAAAGTATCTGCACATGAGAGAAAAGAGTTATGAACTTTAACAACAAGCAACCCTAAAGACATATTTTAATATAACTTGCCATGGGTTAGGGACTTACAAGCAAAAATCAAGAAAGAGAAAGAAAGGTTTGCGTTAAATACCTACACAGTGAAAAAGAGAAAAGAGTTAAAGTTACTAATAAGGTCCAATTTTTCAAGTCAATTTAGCAACGGAGTCTGGTTTAGAAACAAAAGCATAATGGGCAATCCCACTGTATAAAACAAAAAGGTGGAGCTGTTCTATTCAAAGTGGAGAGGATGGACACTACCCTGATGCTTGGTGCCATCCTCGTCCTGACAGAAACTCGAAGGAAACACAGAATTTAGTCGAAAAACCACAGTTACAAAGCATCATTTGAAAGTATGTGTTTAAAGTTTACTTAATAGTTATTTATTTCATATTAATTATAGATGTTGAATTTCCACAGTGCTTTTTTAGGAGAAGAGTAAGTTTAGACAGAAATAATCCCCAAGTAACATAGACTGCACCATTTAACCTCTCTAAGCCTTGGCTGCCTCAACTATTAAGAGGAAATAACATCTATCTCATAGGGTTGATCTGTGTAGAAAATAAATTATTTCTATAAATATGTACACCACACAAAACATAAAGAATTCAATAAAAGTGTTTTTTAATTACTAGCTGTAAGTATTGCTGCTGTGTCAGCATACCTAAATAGCTGGGTAAGCCTTCTTGAGGGGCTCCTTAAACAACTGTAAAGTAAAATGACTACTTAAAAGAAACACACAAAATAAAGAGAAAAATCCTTGGAAAATATTGATCCTAAAGACCTCATCAGCATACCCATTTATGTTTGTGCAGATTTGCCAATAAAATAATGTGCAAATTCTGTAACTGAAAGACTGCTTTAGGTCATAAACTAGAATCATACTTGTTGAATAATTTCTCATCATAGAAGGCTGAATAATCCCATTCTCCAAATCCTTCCTGGTTTGAGGACTACAGTTCTAGTATGTTTCATAGTAGATATCAAAACTCCAATTTATAAAAACAATATCCTACAGAATAAATTTGCATGTATATTTTAAATGTTTCGGCCTTAACAGCCATAAAAATACTCACATAATTTTGAATATTACCAAATTGAATCATATTTCATTTTTAATTTTGAAGAAGCAATATAAAAGGGAGTAATAAAGCAATATTGAAATGTGCAAAAATTTGAATTCTATATATTTTTATAAGTTCACACATATAAATTTACATTTTTATGACAAAATAAAAGCGTACTTTTTGATACGATATACTTTCAGCTGTGTGAACATCTTCCTGGTTCCTCAGTACCTTCTGTGTGTCCATATTCAGAAGCTGAAGCTGCTGGATCAGTTCTGCTTGCTGTGCTGTATGTGCACTGTTCTGTTTGTACAGATTCTGCAGCTCCTGCAACTCCTTCCTGTGCAAAGCAAGCAATAGAGAGAAGCATGAATAAAGATCATCTTAGTTAAATAATTTTGTTCATCTAAAGTTATAGATCGGCCTCCAGTTTTTGCATCTATTATTTTTTACTGCAGGCAAACATATTAACAAGAGAAATAACATATGAAGTATTTAATATTTATCACATATACCTAGAAAGTACTGATAGAACTACTATGACTTTCAAAGCCAAATACTTATCAATTTTCTTTTATAGCTTGATAGTAATAAAAACCCTGGATATACAGTCATACTACCACCTTCTTATTGAAATTAAGTTACACTTCACTTCCAAGAATTAATAAGCACTGATGCCAACTATCAGGTGCCAACTATCAGATAGTTCTGAATACAGGGTAACTCAACCTTTCATTTTATATTATATAGAAACTTAAATGTATTAAAAAGAATCCCAAAAGGTAAATTAAGTTTTCAAACAAAAGTTCCTTAAAGCACCACTAGTTTGTCACCTCAGGGGCCTAGGCTGGGATTCCTGTGACTCCTCTAACCCATCTTGAAGGAAATGATGAGGTTTTTTGTCAGAAGGAAGGAGAGCAATACAAGGTGAAATCACTCCTTGCAACCCACCCAGGGTAAACTTGGTAAGTAGAAGGACAAATGAACTGGAGTGACAGTCTTTATGGCCCTAAGGGTCCAGGAAAACCACACCTCTGGGATAGAGGTTTCCAGATTCCTGTGGTGGTGAATCCTGTGTGATACAGGTCATATAAAACTGGAAAATATGTTGTAAAATAAATTTGAAGAGAAAGATATTTATAGAGATGTATTTCACAGAAGTATACATTATAGTATATATTTTGGAGAATATTTTTAATGGAGACTTTTCTTTACTTATAACCTCAAACTGGTGATTCATTCACATAAGATAAATCTTAAAAGAAAGAAGAAACATAAAAGATATGCAGACAGTTGTTGAACATGGATGAATATTAATATGGGAGAAATGAGCTCTGCTTACTTATTTTTAATTTCTATTTTATTTTTTTTGCCTTGCCACATGGCTTGCAGAATCTCGGTTCCCTGACCAGGGACTGAACCCAGGCCACAGCAGTGAAAGCGCCGAGTCCTAACTACTGAACCACCAGGGAATTCCGGAACTCTGCTCTTTTACAGGTTTAGAATATTAATGTTCTCCAGATACAACAGAAACCCCTGAACCCACACAGATAGATGTACATACACCATCTGCCTTCGTCCTTTTGATATAACAAAAACAGCACAGACTAGGTAGTTTACAGAAACCAGAAAGTTATTTCTCACAGTTGGGGAGGCTGGAAGTTAGAGATCAAACTGCCAGCATAGTCAAGTGAGGACCCTCTTCCAGGTCGCACGCTTATTGTTACGTCCTCACACGGTGGAAGGCACTCGGGGGCTCTGAGAGGTCTTTTTTACAAGAGGGTTCTACCCTCATAAGCGAAGCACCTCCTTAAGGACCCCACCTCCTAATGCCATCACATTAGGCATTAGAATTTCAACATATGAATTCTGGGTGGACACAAACTTTTAGACTATAGCACTTTTTTTCTGTAACTATTCAAAAAACTGAAACCTGTAGAAAATAATAGTCCAAAAATGGGGGAAGGGAAAGAAGAGAATCAATAATGGTACATGCCTTGAGAAAATATAATACAAGAGAGGGAAAGAAGAGACACATAGTAATGATTCTTGCTGAGTATTGTCATTTTTCAAGAATAACACTGGCAAGAATTATCAAAGGAGATAGGCAGTAGCTGTAGAATAAAATTCCATCAGCATAGATAGCCAAGATATGTGTTAGCCAAGAGACCTAAGTAAATGTTGCGTTTAGAAAGCAGACATGATGAAGATAATACATATCATCTTTCAATACAATATAAAACACAGAAAACTTTCTCCTCTAGTAATAGAAGATAATTTTTCTTAAAGAGAGGGCCCGAATCAGTCATTGGCTTGGATTTAAGGGTCATCTGGAACAAAATATATGTATCTTTAATCAGAAGAAACACTTGAGTTGGGAGATGTTCATACTATGAGAGAGTTGGGGAGTAAAAATCAACTAAGAGAAGAGCATATTCTTGTCTCTCATCTTGTGCTATTTTCTGGGCATACTCTCAGTAAACGGAATGGAAGCATAATTTTATATTATGTATAAATGTTTCTTTCTTTGTGTCTTCTCACACCACCATCTGAAAAGTAGGTGAGATAGAATGTACAACAATGTTGCAAATATGAAAGTGGAACTTGATCAGTATCAAAGTAAGCTGCAAATAAGGCTTTGGAAACATACATCTGGACTGCTGGAAAACACTGAACTTGTGTAGACCTATCTTCATTTGAAAATGAGTAAAGAAAAACAAACAGGAATTATTTAAAAGGAGTACTTAGAATTAAGAAAAAAGAAATTTTATTGTGCATACTCAGAGGAAAATTATACCTCTGAGTAGGAGTTACTGAAGGAATTATAAGAAAGGTCTAGAAAATGTATGAAAAAGAAACCATTGCACTTCTCTTAATTATCTCAATAGAAAGTCAAGATGTGAAGATAACCTTAACAAAAATGTCTGTGAAGGTAGGGACTTTTGCGCTCACTGCTATAAACGGACAACCTAGCATAGTTCCTGTAGCCTATTAAATATTTGTTGTTGTCTTAGACACATCTTATACACCTCTTCAGATTCAGCTCACCAGCCTCCTAGATTCTTAGTCCCTTGCTCTGCCTCAGACTATTAACTACCACTTAAGCCTATAACATTTATGCAGCTATGTGGCTCCATCACTTGAGGTCAACCAGCTGCACGCCTAGCATATTTGTCTCCTTGTACCACTTCCAGATTAGGTTAAAATGCTACAACACAGGCATGGTATAAGCAGCAAACTTTGATCAATGGAAGATAAAACACAAGAAGTTTTTTTGTTTGTCTTTTTTGTTTTTTCTATCTGATGGATTGCTATAGGGCATGGTTTCTTTCTATAGTCTGTCCAGAATCAACCTGAGTGTCTAATTCAATGCACCTGATGTCTCTTCATGGCTCATCATGAAGCAGTGGCCAGCACAATGATGTGTTTCCTTGAATTACTCTTTATCCTTCCCTGCCTCAGATTATTCTTCTCTCACTCACTCTGCCTTGGAATTGAATCTCTCAAGTAAGTAATCAGTAACCTTCACTCAGCCTCTGTTTTCTAGGATATATGGGATAAGACAGTTGTTGAATGGATGAAATGATAAGGATAACATAAAGAAGAAGAAAGATTGTTAAGAAAGAAAGATGTCATAATAGCATTAAAATCCATAATGAGAGAAGTTATGAGGCAAACCAAAACTATGGAAAGTAAAATTGGTAGGTTCAAACTTGAGAAGTTCCTCCAAACACGGATTAAAAAGAATAAAGGAAAGGGTGAAAGGGTAGACTGAGCTAAGATGATGCTGAGAACCAACGACAGTTCTTCCCATCTCAAGAAGAAGATTGTGTCCAGTCTTACATTTAGGTCTCGAATCCATTTTGGGTTTATTTTTGTGTATGGGGTTAGGGAATGTTCTAATCTCATTCTTTTACATGTAGCTGTCCAGTTTTCCCAGCACCACTTATTGAAGACACTGTCTTTTCTCCATGTATATCTTTGCCTCCTTTGTCATAGATTAGTTGACCATAGGTGCGTGGGTTTATCTCTGGGCTTTCTATCTTGTTCCATTGATCTATGTTTCTGTCAATATTATGACATAGTATGAGTGTGTTTCATGTCTGGTAATTGCAATCATTGTTGCTTTTGTTGTGGTCATCCATTTATAATGCTTGGTGTCAGTTTATTTCTCTCTTGTAAAAATAAAATACAGTGTGTGTGTGTGTGTGTGTGTGTGTGTGTGTGAAAATAAATACTTTTTAAGATTAAAAAAAAGAAGAATGTTAAGCTGATTAAAAATGCTGTATTGCTCAGTTACAGTGATGTTTACTAAGGGATTGAATAAGCCATAGGATAAATTAGGAATATCCCTTTAGACATCAAATTTGATAGCAAAGACTGACAAAGGGTTTCAGACAGCATCTATAGGTTATTTTGCAGTTACCAAAAAAAACTCCAAAACTTACTGTTACAAAAACAAAGATTTGCTTGCTCACATTACATGTGGCTTTCCCCTATCCTAAGACCCAAACTGGAGCAGTAGGCGGCATTAGTAATATGCCACTCTAATGGCAGAGGGCAAAAAGTAAAGGCAATTCAAGCAATGACTCTTTTAAAACACTTGCCAGGACATGATATACATCACTTTCACACTCATTCCACAGGCCAAAATAAGTCACGTGGCTAAATCTGATGTTAATGGAGGAGAAAGCATACTCCAGCAACAGAGAAGGCCCTGGTAAAAATGGGTCTTTAAGGTGAATCAAAATTGAGTATAGGAATAAACACATCAAGAGTAAAAAGTTTAGTGAAGAGCACTGAAGCAATACAGAAAACTAAGTCTAAATATCTTTAGGCACTGTGGTTATGCATGAGGAGACAAAGGTTATAAATCCTGAGATGCAAAATGAGAAGGAGTTAAAATGGGTGAATGTATGTCCTATTTTACTAAGTGTATGTAGCAGGGTATCAAATCCAATTCAAGATGAAATGTAGTTTTTTTTAAAAAAAAACATAATTACATCAACCTCCAAAGTTTTTTCATGCCATTTCTTTCTTAGCTTTAGAAAAATAGTTAGTGGTTCTTATAGAGAAGAAAAAATTATCTGAGATTTAGTAATTCTTTCAATTTCACTTCAGTGTCTATTGTTCCATTATATCACAAAAACTGAAGTTATCACTTATTAGAAAAACATGTTCGGGACTTCCCTGGTGGTCCAGTAGGTAAGACCCCATGCTCCCAATGCAGGGGGCCTGGGTTCAATCCCTGGTCAGGGAACTAGATCCTGCGTGCATGCAGCAGCTAAGAGTCCTCATGCCACAACTAAGAAGTCCGCATGTTGCAACTAAGAAGCTTCACGCTTCAACTAAGAAGTCAACTAAGAAGTCCACGAAGATCCCATGTGCTGCAACGAAGACCCGATGCAGCCAAAAACAAACAAACAAAAATGTTCAATACAGTCCCTTTTATCTAAGAACTTGTTTACCTACTCTTCAATCTATAAATATGTGTTGAGAAAAATATAGAATGATTCTAATAAAATTTTAATGGCTATTATTCCTCTGGGGTTGTATTTTAACTCTAATTTCTTCCCTCTATATTCTTTGTACTTTTCCGTACTACATGTATTTTCTTATAATTCACATGTATCATTACACCTAAACAATTATGTACTTAGTTTGTTACCATATAACCCCCCAAAAAGAAAAGCAATATTAATTTCAGAGGAATTAAAACTCAAGGCAAAACATATTATACAGAAAAAAGTAAAAAGTATAATTCACAGTAAAATCAAAATAACTTTGTCGGACACTTTACCTACCAAATCATAGCACATCAAAACAGAATAGCACAGCAAAAACAACAAGTAATAAAAGGAAAATCACTAGGAAACTATAGGGGAAAGAAAGATTCCATTTAAAACAGTAACAAAAACCATGAAAGAGCTAGGAATAAAAATTTCAGAAGAAAGGTCAAAACCAGCATAAGGAACAAAACATTTCATAAGGACAGAAAGGTACTGAAACAAATGTAATGGCACTCCCATACTCTGGGACAGAAAAACTGACATCATCAAGAGGGCAATTCTCTTTCAGTTTGCTTTTAAATTTGATGCCATAATAAAAGAGCAAACAAGAAATAAGCCAGTTTAACCTTAAGTTTATATGGAAAAATTAATTAAGCAATAAATGTCCAGGAAAGCTCTGAAAAAGAGCAGAAATGGAGAATGCACCACATATTCTCTTATCCAATATTCATCATCTCTACACTATTACTCTGTACTCTAGCTTACAATCTAGCCTGAGAGGCCAACTTCCACAGACTACATTACATTGGCTCCCTTTCTTCTGGTTTATATTTGAGTAGCTGAAAGTGCTGGTCCATGATTAGAGGGTAAAGGAAAAAGAGGTCAAGGTATTTCTTTCCCTATCTCCCTCTCCAATGAGCCACAGTTGGCAGTGTCCCTGTTCCTGTATCTAAGAATACTTCTATTAGTCAGCCTCTCTCCCAGGGCTAGACTTCTCACAGAGACCCAGTAAAAGCTTCTCTCCTTGCCCCTTCTGGCCTGGGGATAATAATAGTTTCCTGTTGCTGATAATTTGTATTCCTCTGAATCTCAATATCTATTTGGAGAGAATAGACATCTTTATCATACTGAGTCTTGCAAATCATGAACTCTGTATTTATCTGTACATACTAGACTTTTATTTCTCTCAATAATGTTTTACAGATCTCTGTATAAAGGTAACACATATCTTTCATTATATTTGCTGTTCATATTTTTACCTATATTATAAATTATATTCTTTTTAAGTCTATTTCCTAATTTTTGTGCTGGCATAAAAAATGCATTTGAATTTTCTACACTGACCTTGTACCTACCAAGTGTGCTAAATCCATGTATTAATTTTAGAAATCTTTCTATAAATTTTTTTGGGGCTTGCTATGTTAATTACTCATATATAGGCAAATAACTAGGTATTTATCTTTCCAGTTTTTTTAATTTAAATTTTATTTATTTTTTTATACACCAGGTTCTTCTTAGTTATCTATTTTATACATATTAGTGTATATATGTCAATCCCAATTCATCCCACCCCGACCCCCGACTCTTGCTTTCCCCCACCTTTGGTGTCCATACATTTGTTCTCTACATCTGTGTCTCTATTTCTGCCTTGCAAACCAGTTCATCTCTAGCATTCTTCTACATCCCACATATATGCATTAATATATGATATTTGTTTTCCTCTTTCTGACTTACTTCACTCTGTATTACAGACTCTAGATCCATCCATGTCTCTACAAATGACCCAATTTCGTTCCGTTTTATGGCTGAGTGATATTCCACTGTATATATGTACCACATCTTCTTTATCCATTCGTCTGTTGATGGGCATTTAGGAAGCTTCCATGATATGGCTATTGTAAATATTGCTGCAATGAACATTGGGGTGTATGTTTCTTTTTGAATTATGGTTTTCTCTGAGTATACGCCCACTAGTGGGATTGCTGGGTCATACGGTACTTCTTAGTTTTTCAAGGAACCTCCATACTGTTCTCCACAGTGGCTGTATCAATTTACATTCCCACAAACAGTACAAGAGGGTTCCCGTTTCTCCACACCCTCTCCAGCATTTGTTATTTGTAGATTTTCTGATGATGCCCATTCTAACCAGTGTGAGGTGATACCTCATTTTAGTACTGATTTGCATCTATCTAGTAATTAGTGATGTTGAGCATCTTTTCATATGCCTTTTGCCCATCTGTATGTCCTTTAGGGAGAAATGTCTATTTAGGTATTCTGCCCATTTTTTTATTAGGTTGTTTGTTTATTTAATATTGAGCTGCATGAGCTGTTTATGTATTTTGTAGATTAATCCTTTGTCCGTTGCTTCGTTTGCAAATATTTTCTCCCATTCTGAGGGTTGTCTTTTCATCTTGTTTATAGTTTCCTTTGCTGTGCAAAAGCTTTTAAGTTTCATCAGGTCCCATTTCTTTATTTTTGTTTTTATTTCCATTACTCTAGGAGGTGGATCAAAAAACATCTTGCTGTGATTTATGTCAAACAGTGTTCTTCCTATGTTTTCCTCTAAGAGTTTTATAGTGTCTGCTCTCACATTTAGGTCTTTAATCCATTTTGAGTTTATTTTTGTGCAGGGTGTTAGGGAGTGTTCTAATTTCATTCTTTTACACGTAGCTGTCCAGTTTTCCCAGCACCACTTGTTGAAGAGACTGTCTTTTCTCCATTGTATATCCTGGCCTCCTTTGTCATAGATTAGTTGACCATAGGTGCATGGGTTTCTCTCTGGGCTTTCTATCCTATTCCATTGATCTATATTTCATTTCTGTTTTCATGCCAGTACCATATTGTCTTCATTAATGTAGCTTTGTAGTATAGTCTGAAGTCAGGAAGTCGGATTCCTCCAGCTGTTTTTTTCACTCAAGATTGCTTTGGCTATTTGGGGTCTTTTGTGTCTCCATACAAATTTTAAGATTTTTTGTTCTAGTTCTGTAAACAATGTCATTGGTAATTTGCTAGAGATATCACTGAATCTGTAGATTGCTTTGGGTAGTATAGTCATTTTCACAATATTGATCCTTCCAATCCAAAAACATGGTATATCTCTCCATCTGTTTGTATCACCTTTGATTTCATTCATCTGTGTCTTATAGGTTTCTGAGTTCAGGTCTTTTACCTCCTTAGGTAGATTTATTCCTTTTTTTTGCAATGGTAAATGGGATTGTTTCCTTAATTTCTCTTTCTGATCTTTTGTTGTTATTGAATAGGAATGCAACAGATTTCTGTGCATTAATTTTGTATCCTGCAACTTTACCAAATTCATTGATTAGCTCTAGTAGTTTTCTGGTCACATCTTTAGGATTATCTATGTATAGTATCATGGCATCTGTAAACAGTGACAGTTTTACTTCTTTTCCAACTTGTATTCTTTTTATTTCTTTTTCTTCTCTGATTGCTGTGGCTAGGACTTCCAAAACTATGTTGAATAATACTGGCAAGAATGGATATCCTTGTCTTGTTCCTGATCTTAGAGGAAATGTTTTCAGTTTTTCAACACTGAGAATGATCCTTGCTGTAGGTTTGTCACATATGACCTTTATTATGTTGAGGTAGGTTCCCTCTGTGCCCACTTTCTGGAGAGCTTTTATCATAAATGGGTGTTGAATTTTGTCAAAAGCTTTTTGTGCATCTCTTGAGATAATCATATCGTTTTTATTCTTCAATTTGTTAAAATCGTTTTTATTCTTCATTGATTGATTTGCGTATATTAAAGAATCCATGCATCCCTGGGATAAATCCCATTTGATCATGGTGTATGACCCTTTGAATGTGTTGTACTCTGTTTGCTATCATTTTGTTGAGAATTATTGCATCTATATTCATCAGTGATATAGGTCGGTAGTTTTTTTTTTGTAGTATCTTTGTCTTGTTTTGGTATCAGGGTAACAATGGCCTCGTAAAATGAGTTTGGGAGCGTTCCTTCCTCTGCAATATTTTTGGAAGCTTTTGAGAAGGATCTGTGTTAGCACTTCCCTAAATGTTTGATAGAATTTGCCTGTGAAGCCATCTGGCCCTGGACTTTTGCTTGTGGGAAGATTTTTAATCAGTTTCAATTTCATTACCTGTGATTGGTCTGTTCATATTTTCTATTTCTTCCTGGTTCCATCTTGGAAGGTTATTCCTTTCTAAGCATTTGTCCATTTCTTCTAGGTTGTCCATTTTATTGCTATAGAGTTGCTTGTAGTAGTCTCTCATAATGCTCTGTGTTTCTGCAGTGTCCATTGCAACTTCTCCTTTTTCATTTCTAATTTTATTGATTTCAGTCCTCTCCCTCTTTCTTGATGAGTCTCGCTAAAGGTCTGTCAATTCTGTTTATATTCTCAAAGAACCAGCTTTTAGTTTTATTGATCTTTGCTATTGTTTTCTTGTTTCTATTTCATTTATTTCTGCTCTGATCTTTATAATTTCTTTCCTTCTACTAATTTTGGATTTTGTTTGTTCTTCTTTCTCTACTTCCTTTAGGTGTAAGGTTAGATTGTTTGAGATCTTTCTTGTTTCTTGAGGTAGCATTGTTTTGCTATAAACTTCCCTCTTAGAACTGCTTTTGCTGCATCCCATAGCTTTTGGGTCATCATGTTTTCATTGCCATTTGTCTCTAGATACTTCTTGATTTCCTCTTTGATTTCTTCAGTGAACTTTTGGTTATTTAATAATGTATTCTTTAACTTCCATCTGTTTGTGCTTTTTAAGTTTTTTCCCCTGCAATTTATTTCTAATCTCAGTGTTGTGGTTGGAAAAGATCCTTGGTATGATTTCGATTTTCTTACATTTAGCAAGGCTTGATTTGTGACCCAAGATTTGATCTACCCTAGACGACGTTCTGTGTGCACTTGAGAAGAAAGTGTAATCTGCTGTTTTCAGATGGAATGTCCTACAAATATCAATTAAATCTATCCGGTCTATTGTGTCATTTAAAGCTTGTGTTTCCTTATTAATTTTCTGCCTAGGTGATCTGTCCATTGGTGTAAGTGAGGTGTTAAAGTCCCCCACTATTACTGTGTTACTGTTGATGCCCGCTTTTATAGCTGTTAGCAGTTGCCTTATGTATTGAGGTGCTCCTATGTTGGGTGAATATATTTATAAGTGTTATAAATACTTCTTGCATTGATCCCTTGACCACTATGTAGTGTCCTTCCTTATCTCTGGTAACATTCTTTATTTTAAAGTCTGTATTATCTGATATGAGTATTGCTACTCCAGCTTTCTTTTGATTTCCATTTGCATGGAATATCTTTTTGCGTCCCCTCATTTTCAGTCTGTATGTGTCCCTAGGTCTGAAGTGGGTCTCCTGTAGACAGCATATTTTTGTATCCATTCAGTGAGCCTCTCTCTTTTGGTTGAAGCATTTATTCCATTCACATTTAAGGTAATTATTGATATGTATGTTCCTATTACCATCTTCTTAATTGTGTTGGGTTTGTTTTTGTAGGTCTTTTTCTTCTCTTGTGTTTCCCACTTAGAGAAGTTACTTTAGCATTTGTTGTAGAGTTATTTGGTAGTGTTGCATTCTCTTAGTTTTTGCTTGTCTGTAAAGCTTTTGATTTCTCCATCAAATCTGAATGAGATCCTAGCCAGGTAGAGTAATCTTGGTTGTAGGTTCTTCCCTTTCATCACTTTAGATATATCGTGCCACTCCCTTCTGGTTTGTAGAGTTTCTGCTGAGAAATCAGCTGTCACCCTTATGGGAGATCCCTTGTATGTTATTTGACATTTTCCCCTTATTGCTTATAATAATTTTTCTTTGACTTTAATTTTTGGCAATTTGATTACTGTGTGTCTTGGCATGTTTTTCCTTGGGTTTATCCTGTCTGGGACTCTGCACTTCCTGGACTTGGGTGGCTATTTCCTTTCCCATGTTAGGAAAGTTTTCGACTATAATCTTTTCAAATATTTTCTCGGGTCTTTTCTCTCTCTCTTCTCCTTCTGGAACCCCTATAATGTGAATGTTGGTGGGTTTAATGTTGTCCCAGAGGTTTCTTATGCTGTCTTCATTTCTTTCATTCTTTATTCTGTTCACGGCAGTGATTTCCACCATTCTGTCTTCCAGATCACTTAACCGTTCTTCTGCCTCACTTATTCTGCTATTGATTCCTTTTAGAGTATTTTTCATTTCAGCTATTGTATTGTTCACCTCTGTTTGTTTGTCCTTTAATTCTTCTAGGTGTTTGTTCTTTCATTCTTCTAGGTCTTTGTTAAACATTTCTTGCATCTTCTCCATCTTTGCCTCCATTGTTTTTCGGAGGTCCTGGATCATCTTCACTATCATTATTCTGAATTCTTTTCTGGAAGGTTGCCTATCTCCACTTCATTTAGTTGTTCTTCTGGGGTTTTACATTGTTCCTTCATCTGGTACATAGTCCTCTGCCTTTTCATTTTGTCTGTTTTTCTGTGAATGTGGTTTTCATTCCACAGGCTGCAGAACTGTAGTTCTTCTTGCTTCTGCTGTCTAACGTCTGCTAGATGAGGCTATCTAAGAGGCTTGTGCAAGCTTCCTGATGGGAGGGACTGGTGGTGGGTAGAGCTGGGTGTTGCTCTGGTGGGCAGAGCTCAGTAAAACTTTAATCCGCTTGCCTGCTGATGGGTGTAGCTCTGTTCCCCCCCTGTTGGTTGTTTGGCCTGAGGCAACCCAACACTGGAGACTACAGGCTCTTTGGTAGGGCTAATGGCAGACTCCGGGAGGGTTCCTGCCCAGGAGTACTTCCCAGAACTTCTGCCGCCAGTGTCCTTGTCCCCACGGTGAGCCACAGCCACCCCCTGCCTCTGCAGGAGACCCTCCAACTCTAGCAGGTAGGTCTGGTTCAGTCTTCTATGTGTCACTGCCTCTTCCCCCTGGGTCCTGATGCACACACTACTTTGTGTGTGCCCTCCAAAAGTGGAATCTCTCCCCCACTCCTGTCAAAGTCCTGCAATCAAATCCTGCTAGCCTTCAAAGTCTGATTCTCTGGGAATTTCCCCTCCTGTTGCCGGACCCCCAGGTTGGGAAGCCTGACGTGGGGCTCAGAACCTTCACTCCAGTGGGTGGACTTCTGTGGTATAAGTGTTCTCCAGTTTGTGAGTCACCCACCCCGCAGTTATGGGATTTGATTTTATTGTGATTGTGCCCCTCCTACCATCTCATTGTGGCTTCTCATTTGTCTTTGGATGTTGGGTATCTTTTTTGGTGAGTTCCAGTGTCTTCCTGTCAATGACTGTTCAGCAGTTAGTTGTGATTCTGGTGCTCTCGCAAGAGGGAGTGAGCGCATGTCCTTCTACTCTGCCATCTTGAACCAATCTCCTCCAGTTCTTACATCTTTTAATTTTTATTATTGCTTTACCACATACTTGATATTTCTGACTATGTGCTAGACATTAGTTTGTAAAATTGTAGACATAATTTGAGGACAGAATTGCTTTATTATCCTCCAGAGTTAATTTACACTTGCTTCTGCTAAGTGCCTAGGAACACAAGCAATCCAGATGCATTAGTCCAATTTCAGGATTCTGACTTTGATGATATTCCTCACCAAAATTGTAACTGCTCTGTCTTGACCTTTATTTTTTCATTGCTTTTCAGAGATTCACAACTAATTTCTAAGAAAAATTCCCAAATCAATTGACATTAGCCCACCTTCTCAGTGGAAGTTAAGCTATTCATTTAGCTCACTCTCCACGTAACTGTTGAATCATTACCAGTCAGGCAAAAATTTTAGTTAGGCAACTTAACTGGTTACTGACTTTTATGCAAGTTCTAGGTTTATACTAAGATGTTCTATATATGTTACAGACATGTATATTATTTATTTTTTTTTAATTTATATTCTAACGCAAGGTAAAAATCACTTGTGGTAGTTCACAGCAATATTCCATAGCACAATGTGTAACACAGATTAATTATTCAATAAATATGCAAATAATTAGGAATTCAAAGAAATAAACCCATAAAGAAATAAAGCTAGGTCAACTCCATCATTTATCAACAAGTAAAAGTATATCCAAATAAGAAAGTGCCTAGACTACTTTTCCTACAGATAATTATGGCTTGGTATGTCTTTTGCACAATATACAGATTCAGTACAGTAATGCTGATATATCATAACCACCATACACATGTGCAACACCCACAAGAAATAAAAATGAAGGAGACATGTAGTGCATTCAGAAAATGATTATTCAAACAATTCAGGAAAAACACTGAAGACATCTCAACTACTACCCTATAATGATGGTCTGAGTCAAAGTCCTCTGAAATCTTCCAGCTCTGTGCTATTACCTCCTCCTTTTTGAGTCCTTATAATCAAACACTTAAAATTACACAGAGTTCATCTTTTTACCATCTTGTAAGAAAATGTCCATCTATGGATATCATTGCCTTATTTACTGCATCTTATAGTTCTTGCAGTACACTAAATTCAACTATACAGATAAATGCAGGTGCAAAATTTAGTAGAAAACATAATTTTTCAAATCCCATTCACATAACACTGCAGTGTACCCTAGAATGGACCACATGTTCCATCCAATAGTTTAAAATCATCATACTTTAAAATGGAAAGGTCTTGTTGGAATATTTTATGTAGTTACAGGTGCCATATTTTAAGAAGAATATTGATGATAAAACTCTGACAAGATGGAATGCGTTCAGAAAGGCAACCCAGGCTCTGCCCTGACAGCAGCAAGGGCTCCGGCAGCACCTGGGTGTGCTCTGGCAGGTCTTTGGGCAGCAGACCGCAATGCTGAAGGCCAAGATCCTCTTTGTGGGGCCCTGTGAGAGTGGAAAAACCGTTTGGGCCAACTTCCTGACAAAATCTTCTGACATCGCCGAATACAGCCCAACCCAAGGAGTGAGGATCCTGGAATTTGAGAACCCATATGTTTCCAGGAACAACAAATGCACGGGGTATGAATCTGAGCTCTGGGATTGTGGTGGCAATCCAATGTTCGAGTCTTGCTGGCCAGCCCTGATGAGGGACTCTTATGGGGTGGTGATCATCTTCAATGCTGACATCCCAAGCCACCTGAAGGAAACTGAGATGTGGTATTCTTGCTTCGTCCAGCAGCAGTTTTTACAGGATACTCAATATCTGTTGAGTGCACACCATAAACCAGGATCTGGAAGTGACAAAGCAAACCCAGCTTCGGCGCCACCCTTGAACAAGCTGAAGCTGGTGCACTCAAATCTTAAGGATGACCGGAAGAGATCAGGATGGAGTTCATAAAGTATTTAAGAAGCATAATCAACTCAGTGTCTGAGAGCAGAGACTGGGAGGAGATGTCAATTATCAATTAACCGGCCTTCACCTAGATGCTTCTGCATCCCAAATGAAGTCAATTTTAGTGCAAATCTGAAATCCATCCACCTACTGAGGTTCTCATCTCCCTTTGGCTGTAGAAGACATTTTCCTTATTTGGCCAAAGGTAACAGTCAGCCAGGGAGTTGACTCATACCGTCTATTCTCTGTCCTTAGTTCAGCTGAGAAAATCCTATTACTGAATTCTGATTGCTTTGCCCCAGATCTCTCCAAAGAGCTGGAAAACTGAGGTGGTTTTTGCTTCCCCTTCACATTATGTCACATTACAAAAGTTGTGGAATTGTAACTGTAATAGCCCAGTGATAGCAACAGTAGTTTAAACCACGTGGATTGGCTTAAATGTGATTTTCATTCCTTAATCTGTACAATTTGCCTAGAATATTTTTGAAAAATATTAGCATTTAACTTCTCCAAGATTTTATTTTTATTTAGATGTCCTTGATATCTGGACACCATATCACACTGGAAGGTGGAATACATATACTTCTTCTAAAAAGGTTTTTTATTATCTCAGGGGAATTTAATTCTTAAATGTTATTTCATATAATGCAGGAAAAACAATGTTATGCTGTCATAACACCCATTTGTAAAAATAGTCAAAAGATTTAATGCTCAGGATAACCAAATATGGTGAGTTTATAGCTTACTGTACAAGTTTTTTTTAGTGATCTTTCAAATTATTGTTCTTTCATAAATTTTACTTTTTGAATTTTGTAATATAGCCAACCTGAAAATATATTAACGAGATCAAAAGTTAGATGTAGGGACTTCCCTGGTGGTGCAGTGGTTAAGAATCCGCCTGCCAATGCAGGGGAAATGGGTTCCATCCCTGGTCTGAGAAGACCCCATATGCCGCAGAGCAACTAAGCCCATGCGCCCCAACTACTGAGCCTGTGCTCTAGAGCCCATGAGCCACAACTACTGAGCCTGCATGCTGCAACTACTGAAGCCTGCGCACCTAGAGCCCATGCTCTGCAACAAGAGAAGCCACCGCAATGAGAAGCCCGCGTGCTGCAACAAAGAGTAGCCTCTGCTCACCACAAGAAGAGAAAGCCTGCACACAGCAATGAAGACACAACGTAGCCAAAAAAAAAAAAAAAAGCCAAACATGTTAGATGTAGGTCTTTTCAACTGAGAGTGGAAGAAAAGTAGAGACACTTACAAGAGATGAAAAATATGCCCGGCTGTGTTTCATTCTTACAATGAAGAGGGCTGAAATGCAGCTGTTTGGGCAGTCTGCTTGAGAGAGTGGTGTTGGCAGGTAATGAGAGTTCCCTGGTAAATTTAGACTGAACTACAGTCAACTCTTAGTAAACTGCCTGGATTACCAGTGAGCACATTTTAAGCCCAGGTTAATTTCCTTTTGCCTGACCTCCACTCAGTTGGAACTTTTGCAAGGAACACAAGATAATGTTAACGCAAACTGTAGTAAATCTTCCTTATGTAATACCTGCAATAATACTAATTGATGTTGAGACTACAGCTCCAAAACAGAGATTATTTTTATCTGATATTTTAATGATTATCCAAGAGCTCAGTAGAAAAATTAACCCAGCAGCTTTCATTTACATTCATAGCCAGAGTACAACCCTTGGGAGTCCTTGAATTGAGAAAAATGTTTTAAAATTTAAGAGGCCACATGTACAGAGGTTACAAGAGACCATTTAATGAAGAAGTCTCCCTGTCTTACCTGTCCCCAAACCCCAGCCCCTCTCCAGAAGCCCCCTTACCTTCTGTATTCTATCAGAAGTCTGTGCACATACAAATGTGCTTTATTAAAGGAAACAGTAGCAAACTATTCACACTTTTTTACAGCTTGCTTTTTTCACTTTTTTTTATTTGGAGGATTTGTGTAAATACATACAGAGCTGCCTTTTTCTTTTTTACAGCTGTATAATATTCCACTTAACCATTTACTTGGGAATTTTATATTACATATTTTTACTAACAAAAAAAAGAGAAAGAAAGGCAACCCAAAACAATATAACGTCTGTAAAACATGTACATGAAAAATTATGAGAACCAGAAGCAGTTAATAAGTTAATAAAAAAATTTATCAATAAAGTTATCTTTTATTATTTGAAGGTCTGAACTACAGAACTGATTAGACTGCTTCTGAGATTCTCTAGATAAGGACCCAGGATACAAATGGGTGCATACTATAAAAAGGCAAATGTCAACTAAATATATGAAACAATCTAGAAATTTGAACAAAATAAAAAGAACAGTCTTGAAGAGTACTGAGAAACTTATAAACTAAAAGTATCAAGCAAAGGCTAACAGCTTTTTTATAGGGAAGAAGATAGGAATAATTAAAAATTTTTAGATTGCTTCTAAAACTAAGATTCTATTACTGTTTAGAATTACTTTTTTGCCTTCCATCAAATTACTGGCTTAAAAAAATTATACCATGAGTGCATAAAGTCTATCATCTGTAAAGAAATAATTTTCCTCACCCCATGGTAAAAAGATTTTTAAAATGTGACACAATGGATTTTTGCTTTCATTTATAACATATAATGCTTATATATTTTTATATATAATAAAACATATATAATATAAATTACTATATATTATATATAAATATATAACAGTTTGTATTAATCTATTACCCAATAAAAAATCCTGCCCCAATATATATATTGTAATACAGTATATATAAAAATAAATATTAAGTATATATACATATTTATGTATATCATAATTATATATAATGTTAATTACATATCTATATAAACATTATATATATAGTATATTACATATAAAAATATATGACATATTTCAGAGAATGAAATTGTGCTTATACAGGTATGTGATAAACTTTGTACGATTTATTTTAATTAGTTCAAATTTTAAAATGTACACACATACATACATGTGTATATATGTATAACATATGTATGTATATGTGTATATATATATTTATGATCTGTTCTAACAATATTTTCTGATAAAGATTATTATAAAATAAATTAATAGGTAGTTTAACATCTTTCAAAACACTTAAAAAGTTTTTCAAGTACTTCCACTTTATGAGTAGTGCTACAAAATTAACTATTTTGATATAGAAAGAATATTTCACAAACTAAAACTATTTAGAACATAATAAAATAAAACGTCAAAACTGGATCATTCATTTATTATTCATTATAACAATAGTATTACATAATGCATGGGTAGGAATTTTAGAAGGAAACAAGGAATGAATGCATCCTCCTTGTTAAAAACTGAACCAAGGCTACTCTTTGAGCATGATTCTTTTCAGTCCTGTGAAACCCCTGATTGTCCGTGTTAATTCTAGATAGTTTCAATGCACAAACATAAGTACTCACAGAAGACATATATTGTCATTTTAGGGTGTTAATAATAAACAAAAATGCTGGCATTCTGCATAACAAAGGACATTTCTAAAATGTTAAATTAAGGAGTGAGTATACTTGCCTGACCAGGGTAATATCCATATCCTTCTGGATAAGTTCAGTCTGTTTATTATTCAACTGTAATGATAGAGCATTATATTTACTCTGTGATACTTCAATTTCTTTCCTTGCTTCGATTAAATTGTCTTCAAAGGCCTAAAATTAGAGCACTCATATCACAAATATAATAAATATCAAACAAATAAAATTAAAACTCTGTTATATTTAATCCACAAAATAACAGTGAAAAATCAGTAGTGCTTTAAATTTTATTTTTGTTTTCATTAAATTAAAAAATGTTAATACAATCAATAAATTTTACACCAGTCACAGGTTACTTTTTTCAGAAACTGTAAAAGTATCATCGTCTCCTGGTGTGAAAGCTAAGAATCTGAAGCTAATAAACTTGAAAATCTATGTAGAAATTTACTTATTAAAATTACAATAAAGTATTATACAATGAAAAAAGTTAATTACTTTTTAACTTTTTCATTAAGTAAATGAGCTCATTTACTTAAATATTACTCAAAACAAATAGATATTTTATTATTTCCTCAACTTTAAATGCAGATACACTCGAGAAGAAAAAATGGTGCAGCAAAAAAATAAAAATAATTTTACAATGTTTCAGGTTCAGATCATGCTGAGTTCACTTGATTGTGGTGAAATTTCACCTAAAGTTCAAAGTTGGTCTTTTCCACCTGATAATTCTCTAAATCTTTTGTTCATTTTGAAACAATTTTAAAACTGATGTACAAGGAATAAAGATGCAGATGTAGAGAATGGACTTGAGGACACAGGGAGGGGGAAGGGTAAGCTGGGACGAAGTGAGAGAGCGGCATGGACATATATACACTACCAAATGTATAATAGATAGCTAGTGGGAAGCAGCTGCATGACACAGGGAGATCAGCTGGGTGCTTTGAGTCCATCTAAAGGGATGGGATAGGGAGGGTGTGAGGGAGATGCAAGAGGGAGGAGAAATGGAAATATATGTATATGTATAGCTGATTCACTTTGTTACACAGCAGAAACTAACACACCATTGTAAAGTAATTATACTCCGATAAAGATGTTAAAAAAGAAAAACTGATATACATTTTTTCAAAAATATTTTTTTCTCAAAAATATATTATAAAATTTATTTTCATAAAATATTAAATAAATATTTTATCTAAAAGTAGAGGATACCCCAAAATACACTATACATTCATTATGTACAAAAGCAAGCACAAGCTTTAGGTCAAGCACTAAAAATCTACTCTAGCAATGCACCCATACCTCATATATTCTCCCTGCAGTAACTAGAATGAACTTTTGAAGATAAAAATATTGGCTTTCAGCCAAGATAGCACTGTGAGTACATGCATATCTCATTTTATCATGTTTCCCATTATTGCACTTCACTGATATTGCATTTTTTTACAAATTGAAGGACTGTGGTAACCCTGCATCAAACAAGTCTATCAATGCCATTTTTCCAACATTTGCTCACTTCATGTCTCAGTGCCATACTTTGGTAATTCAAACTCTTTCATTATTATTATATTTGTTATGGTGACCTGTGATGAATGATATCTGATGTTACTACTACAACGTGCTAAAGGCTCAGATGACAGCTAGTTGTTTTTAGCAATAAAATATTTTTAAGATATGTAAACTGTTGTTTTATAAGAAGAATTTAAGAAGAATTACTTCTTAAACTCCCATTTATTAAAAAAGAGTAATGATAGATATATAGGTGGGTGTGTAGGTGGATGTAAGAGAGAAAGAGAGAAGGAAACATGGAAGGAAAGGGAAATGAGAGAAGGGAAGGGAAGGCAGAAAATAACAGGTGTTCGCTGGGACGCGAAGAATTAGGAACATTTGTGTGTTGCTGGGACTGTAAAAATGCTCTCAAAAACAGTATGGGGGGGTGGTTTTCAAAACATAAAAAACAGAACCACCATATAATCCAGCAATCCCACATCTGGGTATACATTTAAAAAAACTAAAAGCAGGGTCTTGAAGAGATATCTGTAAACCCGTGTTCGTAGCAGCACTATTCACAATAGCCAAGTGGCAGCAACCTAAACGTCAAACGAATAAACAAAACGTGCTATACACATAAAATGAAGCACAATGCAGCCCCCAAAAGAAAGGAAAGCCTGTCACATGCTACCACATGGATGAACCTTGAGGACATTATGCCTAATGAAACAAATCAGTCACAAAAGGACAAATACCAAATGACTCCACTTATATGAAGTATCTAAAGTAGTCAAATTAATAGATACACAGAATACAATGGTAGTTACCAAGGCCTAGGGTAAGAGAGCACTAAGCAGTTGTTATTAAAAAACAGAGTTGCAGGTCTTGAAGTCAACAAAGTTCTGGAGGTCTCTTTCACAGCAATGTAAATATAGTTAACACTACTGAACTGTATACTTAAAAATGGTTAAGATGGTTAATTTTATGTTATGTGTTTTTTACCACAATAAACAAGGAAGGAAATTTTGACATATGAAAGAACATGGATGGACCTTGAGATAATTATGGAAAGCCAAATAAGCCACTTACAAAAAACAATGTATGACTCCACTTATATGAAGAATCTCATAGAGACACAAAGCAGACTAGTGGATGCCTGGAGCTGGGGGGAGGAGAAATGGGAAGTTGTTTTTGAATATAGTTTCACTTTTGAAGGATGAAATGTTTCTGCAACTTGGTTGCATACCAATGTGTATATACTTAACACTGCTGAACTGTATACTTAAAATGATAAAAGATTCTAAATTTTATGTTATATTACTTAAACACAATTTTTAAAAAACCCTATGGAGAGGCCAAGATTTAATTAGATTAGACTGTGGAGCAATTTGTGTCCCAGGATATTGACAAAAACAACAGAAGAATCTAATCAGTCATCAGTTTTTGGAGGACAACAGCTGGGTGTGATACCAACAGACATTAACAAACAAGCATATTCACAGACAAATCAAGAGACAGACACATGAACAGACAAATCAAGAGAAGAGACAGTGAAGGAGAGCCCTGCTAAAATCACAGGGTGAATGTGCACATGTCCAGGTCTGTGCTTTATGAAAAGCAACCATGAGAGACTGTTAACAGCATGGGAAACAGATTTCCTAAAATGGCCCAATGAAAACATTAAAAAAACAATGAGCAAACGTCAACAAGCCCTGATGTTATGGCAGTGAGGAGCCAGTATCCAAAACTGCTGCAGTGGGAATTCCCTGGCAGTCCAGTGGTTAGGACACCACACTTTCACTGCTGAGGGTGCGAGTTCAATCCCTGGTCGGGGAACTAAGATCCCACAACCCATGCAGCGCAGCCAAAAACAAACACAAACAAACAGACAAAACAAAAAACAAAACCCCAAACTGCTACAGTATATAATTTTACTTTATTAACATTTTTTGCTTTGAAAAAGTTATTTTTCTTTTTACTTTATTTTAGATTTATTTTTATTAAGATAACATTGGTTTATAATATTATATGTTTCATGTGTACAACATTATATTTCTACTTCTGTATACCCTACAGCATGCTCACCACCAAAAATTTAGTTTCCATCCATCACCATACAGTTAACCCCTTTTATCCATTTCACCCCCACCACCACAACTTCCCCTGGTAATCACTACTGTGCTCTCTGTATCTATGTGTTTGTCTCTCTTTAGTTTATTTTGGTTTTTGTCTGTTTCCTTTTTGTATTGCACATATTAGTGAAATCACACAGTTCTCCATCTGACTCTTTTACTTAGTATAATACCCTCAAGGTCCATACATATTGTCACAAATGGCAAGATTCCATCTTTTTGATGGCTGAGTAGTATTCTACTCTGTGCATATGTGTGTGTGTACGTGCGTGTGTGTGTGTGTGTGTGTATACCATATCTTCTTTATCCATTTAGTGGTTGATGGGGACTCAGGTTGTTTCTATATCTTAGCTATTGTAAATAATATCACAATGAACATAATGGTGCATATATCTTTTTGAATTAGTATTTTCATATTCTTTGAATAAATACCCAGACATGGGGTAGCTGAATCATATGGTAGCTCTGTTCTTAATTTTTTGGACTCTTCATACAGTTTTCCACAGTGGCTGCACCAATTTACATTCCCATCAAGACTATCTAAGGTTCCCCTTTTCTCGACATCCTCAACAGCACCTGTTATTTCTTGTCTTTTTGATAATAGCCATTCTAACAGGAGTGAGCTGATATCTCATTGTGGTTTTGATTTACATTTCCCTAATAATTAGTGATGTTGAACATCTTTTCATGTGCCTGTTGGCCATCTGTATGTCTTCTTTGGGAAAATGTCTAATCAGGTCCTCTGCCTACTTATTAATTGGATTGTTTATTTCTTGAGTTGTATGAGTTCTTTATATATTTTGGATTTTACCTTTTATCAGATATATCATTTGCAAATGTCTTTTCCATTCAGTAGATTGCCTTTTCATTTTGTACATGGTATTCTTCGCTGTGCAGAAGCTTTTTAGGATGATGTAGTCCCATTTGTTTATTTTTGCTTTTGTTTCCCTTGCCTGAAAAGATGTACCCAGAAAGACACTGTTAAGACCAGTGTCAAAGCACATAAAGCCTATGTTATCCTCAGAGTTTTATTGTTTCATGACTTACATTTAAGTCTTTAATCCATTTTGAGTTGATTTTTGTATATGATGTGGGACAGTGGTCTAGTTTCATTTTTTTGCATGTGGCTGTCCAGTTTTCCCAACACCATTTATTGAAAAGGCTATAATGTCTTTATATATATATGTTTCTTTGTTGTATATTAATTACCCATATATGTGTTGGTTTATTTCTGGGTGCTCAATTCTATTCCATTGATCTATGTATCTGTTTTTCTGAAAATATCATGCTGTTTTGATTAATATGGCTTTGTAGTCTAGCTGGAAATCATGGACTGTGATACCTCCAGCTTTGTTCTTTTTTCTCAGGATTGCTTTGGCTATTCAGGGTCTTTTGTGGTTCCATTATAAATTTTAGAAACTTTTGTTCCATTTCAGTGAACAATGTCCTTGTGACTTGGAAACAGACTGAACTGAAGCTATATGTTGTTTTAGGTAGTATGGGTATTTTAACAATGCTAATTTTTCCAACTCATAAGCATAAAATATTTTTCAATTTATGTGTCTTCTCCAATTTCCAGCAACAAGGTCTGACAGTTCTTAGTGTTCAGGTCTTTCACCTCCTTGGTTAAATTTATTCCGATGTATTTCATTCTTTTTGTTGTGATTATAAATATGACTTTTCTTAATTTCTCTTTCTGCTAGATCATTGTTAGCATATACAAACGTAACAGAGTTTTGTATGTTGATTTTATACCCTGCAACTCTGCTGTATTTATTTTTTCTAATAGCCTTTTTTGTGGAGTTTTTATGGTTTTCTCTATATAAAATCATGTCATGCACAAACAGTGACAGTTTTACCCCTTTCTTTCCAATTTGGATTCCTTTTATTTCTTTTTCTTGCCTAATTGCTCTGGCTAGGACTTCCAATACTAGGACTTCCAATACTATGTTAAATAAGAGTGGCAAAAGTGGCCTCTTTGTCTTGTTGTCTTGTTTCTGATATTAGAGAGACAGCTTTTAGTTTTTCACCACTTAGTATGCTGTTAGATATGGGCTTGTCATTTACAGCTCTCATTATGATGAGGTATGTTACTATTATAAACATTTAGTTGAGAATTTTTATCAAAAGCCGGTGTTGAATCTTGTCAAATGCCTGTTCTGCATCTATTGAGGTCATCATATGGTCTTCATCCTTTTGTAGATGTGATGTATCACGCTGATTGATTTATAGATGTTGAAACCTCCTTCTATCCCTGGGATAAATCCCACTTGATCATGGTGATGATTCTTTTTTTTTATTGCGGTACGTGGGCCTCTCACTGTTGTGGCCTCTCGTGTTGTGGAGCACAGGCTCCAGACACGCAGGCTCAGAGGCCATGGCTCACGGGCCTAGCCGCTCTGCAGCATGTGGGATCCTCCCGAACCGGGGCACGAACCCGTGTATCCCTGCATCGGCAGGTGGACTCTCAACCACTGCGCCACCAGGGAAGCCCAGTGATGATTCTTTTAATGTATTGTTTTACTTGGCTTGCTAATATTCTGTTCAGAATTTTTGCATCTATGTTCATCAAAGATATTGGCCTGTAATTTTCTTTTTTCTGTGTGTTGTCTTTGTCTGGTTTTGCTATGAGAGTGATGTTGACCTAATAAACTGAGTTAGGAATCATTGACTCCTCTTCAGTTTTTTGGAAGAGTTTGAGAAGAATAGGTATTAAATCTTCTTTGAATGTTTGGTAGAATTCACTTGTGAAGTTGTCTAGGCCTGGGGAGCTTTTTGATTACTGTTTCAATTTCTATATTAGTTATGTGGTCTATTCAAATTTTCTATTTCTTCATGATTCAGTCTTGGAAGCTGTATGATTCTAAAAATTTGTCTATTTTTTCTAGGTTGCTCCACTTGTTGGCATATAGCTGTTCATAATATGCTCTTATAATCCTTTGTATTTTTGTGGTATCCACTGTTATTCCTCCTCTTTCATTTCCAAATTTATTTACCAGAGCCTTGTCTTTTTTCCCTAATGAGTCTAGCTAAAGGTTTGTTGATTTTATCTTTTCAAAGAACCAGCTCTTAATTTCATTGATTTTTTTATTGTCTTTTTAGTCTCCATTTAATTTATTTCCACTATGATCTTTATTATTTCTTTCCTTCTACTGACTTTTGGCTTCATTTGTTATTCTTTTTCCAGTTCCTTTAGACATAAGGTTAGATTGTTCAACTGAGATTTTTCTTGTTTCTTAAAGTAGGCCTGAATGTCTATAAACTTCTCCCTTAGTACTCTTTTTGCTGCCTCCAGCAGATTTTGGTTTGTCCTATTTTCCTTTCCATCCATCATCAAATAAATTTTGATTTCTCCTTTGATTTTTTGTTGACCCAATAGTTGCTTAGTAGCATGTTGTTCATTCTCCACATATTTGTGATTTTTCCAGCTTTCTTCTTGTAGTTGATTTCTAGTTTCATACCACTGAAAAGATGCTTGATATGATTTCAATCTTCTTACATTTCTTGAGACTTGTTTTTTGTCCCAATATATGGTCTAACTTCGAGAAAGTTCCATGTACACTTGAGAAGAATATGCATTCTGCTGCATTTGGACTGAATACCCTGTACAAATCTATCAAATCCATTTGGTCTAATGTATCATTTAAGATCACTGTTTCCTTGTTGACTTTTGGCCTGGATGAACTATCCACTGATGCAAGTGGGGTGTTAAACTCCCCTACTATTACTGTGTTACTATCAATTGCTCATGTTAAAGTCCCCTACTATTACTGTGTTACTGTCAATTGCTCCCTTTAGATTTACTAATAACTGTTTTATATATTTCGGTGCTTCTATGTTAGATGCATATATAAATATTGTATCTTCTTGATGAATTGTCCCTTTTATCATTATATACTGTTCAATTTTGTCTCTTGTTACCTTTTTTGGCTTGAAGTCTATTTTGTCTGACATGAGTACGGCTACATCCACTTATTTTGGTTGTCATTTGCTTGGAGTATCATATTCAGTCCCTTCACATTTACCTTACATTTGTCTTTAGAGCTGAGATGAGTCTCCTGGAAACAACGTATACTTGAGTCTTGTTTTATAATGCATCCAGTCACTCTGTGTCTTTTGATTAGTGAATTCAATCAATTACATTAAGAGTTATAATTGATAGATGATAACTAGTCACTGCCATTTTACCTTTTGTTTTCTGGTTGCTCTATATCTCCATCATTTCTTTTTCTTTGTGTTTATGTCTGCCATTTTGGTTTTCTATGATTTTTTTCTCAGTTTTCTCCTTGTTTATTTTTCATGTCTCTGCTCTAGATTTATGCTTTGTGATTGCTGTGAGTTTTCTCTAAAACGTCTCATGGATAAAGTACTCTTTTTTCTGTTGATAGCATCTTATCTTCATTTACATATATAGATTACATCCTTTTCCGCTTCCCTTTTTGTTTTTGTTGTCTTGAATTATCCCTTTATACGGTGAGAGTTTGTTAGCAAATTGTAGTAGATACAGTTATTTTTTCTACTTTTCCCCCTTTAACTTTTATGCTATAATAAAGCATTTAAAAGCCAATTCTAATAATTACAGCTTTCTGATTCTATTTATCACCTTGCTCAAACTTTTGTGTACTTTTGCCTTTTTGTTTCTGGTAGAAGAGTACTGTTCAACATTTCTTGTAAGGCAGGTCTAGTTTTAATGAACTCTGAGCTTTTATTTATCTGGGAAAATCTTCCTTTCTCCTTCATATCTGAATGGTAACTTTGCTGGACAGAGTATTCTTGGGTGATAGTTTTTAATCTTTCAGTATTTTGAGCTTGTCATTCCACTCCCTCCAGGCCTGTAGGGTTTCAGAAATCTGCTGATAGAGTAATGGGGGTTCCTTTGTAGGTTACCATCTTTTTTTCCCTGGCTGAATTTCAAAATCTTCCTTTGTCATTGACTTTTGACAACTTTAATATAATGCGTCTTGGACAAGGTTTTTGCATTGAGGCAGTTTGGGTGTTCTCTTAGCCTCATGGGCTTGTATCTAGTTCCTTCCCCACGTTTGGGAAGTTCTCAGCTATTATAAATAAATTCTCTGCTCCCTTCTCCTCTCTTCTCCCTCTGGAGTACCCATTACCCTATTGCTGCCCTTCCTAAAAGAGCTGAATCACTATTGTAGAATTTCCTCATTTTTTTATATCTCAATCCTCTTTCTTCTTCTACTGTATCATTCCAAGATTTTTATCTTTGAGCTCACTAATTCTCTTTTTTTTTTAAATTTATTTATATTTTATTTATTTATTTTTGGCTGCGTGGGGTCTTCGTTGCTGCATGCATGCTTTCTCTAGTTGCTGCGAGTGGGGGCTACTCTTCATTGCAGTGCCCAGGCTTCTCGTTGCAGTGGCTTCTCTTGTTGAAGAGCAGAGGCTCTAGGCTTGCCGCCTTCAGTAGTTGCAGCATGCAGGCTCAGTAGTTGTGGCTCATGGGCTCTAGAGCACAGGCTCAGTAGTTGTGGCGCACAGGCTTAGCTGCTCCAAGGCATGTGGGATCTTTCCAGACCAGGGCTCAAACCTGCATCACCTGCATTGGCAGGCAGATTCTTAACCACTGTGCCACCAGGGAAGTCCATCACTAATTCTCTCTTCACTATGGTCTGCTCTATATCCAATGCTTTCTAATGCATTCTTCATCTCATTTATTGAATTCTTAAGCTCCAGAATTGTGGTTTGGTTCTTTTCTTTTCTTTTTATTTTTTTATTTTTTTTTTTGCACTATGCGGGCCCCTCACTGTTGTGGCCTCTCCTGATGCGGAGCACAGGCTCCGGACGCGCAGGCTCAGTGGCCATGGCTCATGGGCCCAGCCGCTCCGCGGCATGTGGGATCCTCCCAGACCGGAGTACGAACCCGTGTCCCCTGCATTGGCAGGTGGACTCTCAACCACTGCGCCACCAGGGAAGCCCCTTGGTTCTTTTCTTTTAGTTTCAACCTCTTTGGTAAATTATTCCTTCTGTTCATTAATTTTATTCCTGAGCTCAATGAACACCCTTTCTGAGTTTTCTTGTAGCTAGTTGAGTTTCTTCATGACAACTCTCTTGAATTCTCTAACAATCAGATTGCAATGTTCCATGACTTTAAGTTTAATTTATGTGGAATTGTCACTTTCTTTTTGTGGTACAATGTTACTGTGGTTGTTCATGGTGCTTGATAAATTGTTCCTCTGCTGGTGCACGTGAAGTAAGGAACACCTTTCTGCTTGATACTAGCAATTCAACAGGTTAGAAATTAGAGGTCTTTCTTTCGATTTCCAGTAGGTAGTGATATAGCACAAGTTTTGGGTTTCTCTTACCTGAGTTGCCTCTGATTCTATTTGAGAGTCTGCACTTTCCACGTTCCATCGCCTCTGTCAGAGGTGTGGCCCTGTGCATTCATTATTGTTTCTTTTGTCTCTGGGGTCATTGGTACCTTGCTTCTGCCAGTGTCACAGCTGCTGCTGCCTGGGGCCCTTGGATGGTGGGCTCTTCCCTCATCTGGGATCCAAAGTTGAAGGTTCCACTATCATGGGGGAAAGGGAAGGGGGAGCCAGGGTCCTGCGGGTGCCTCTATGGTGTCCAGTGTTGTAAGTTTCCTGCAAGTGCCTCTGTGGTGTCCAGTGTTAAAAGCTCCACAGCTGTAGATGTGCATGTGAGAGGCTGGAGTAATGGGTGCCTTAGCAGCTGGAGGAATGGGGTACCAGGCCCCACTACCACTGCTGCCCGGTTACTTGTGGCTGTAGTAACCATGTGGCTGGGAGGCTTGAGTCATGTGCACCACGTCCCCTGCCACTGCCACGTTCTCTGGGGTTGTGGGCTCAGCTGCCATGGCTGATGGACCAGGACTTCAAGCATGCCTCTGCTGTTCCCTTGGTTCGGCCTCCTCCATGTGTTCCAGTCCACCCACCTTTAGATGCACAGATGTGTGGAATTCTCCAGCAACCTGATATATTGGACAGAGGCTTCGTTGTTGTGTTTTGGATGTTTTACCAGTTGTAGATTGAAGGGGAAAGACAAAGCTAGCTTTTTATTCTGCCACGGTGCTGAATTGACTCCTCCTAGCATATAACTTGAAATGTACATTTTTCAGCAAAAAAATTACAACATGCAAAGAAAAGGTGTCATTCATGCAAAGCAAAGAAAGCAAGCAATAGCAACTGCCCATGAGAGGATCCAGATACCAGCCTTCCCAAAGACTTCAAAAGAGGCATTATAAGTATATTTAAAAAGTAAAAGAAAACCATGTTTTATAAAGTATCATATCGTTTTTAAAAAGTTAAAATGACAATATCTCATCTGATGGAAAATACCAATAAAGTAATATAAATTGTTTTGAAACATCCAAATGGAAATTCTGGTGCTAAAAAGCACAGTGACTAAAATGAAAACAAACAAAAAAACCTCACTAGAAGAGCTCAACATTTAATATGAACTGACAGGAATAAGAACAAAAAACTTGAAGCTATATCAAGAAAAAAGAATAATACAAATTAACAGCCCCAGAGGAATAATGGACACCACTAAATGCACCAATATAAGCATAAAGGGACTACCAGAACGAGAGGCAATAGAATAAGGACAGAAAAAAATACTCAAAGAAATAATGGTCAAAAACTAGCAAATGGGCTTCCCTGGTGGCGCAGTTGTTGAGAGTCCGCCTGCCAATGCAGGGGACATGGGTTTGTGCCCCGGTCCAGAAGGGTCCCACATGCCGCGGAGCGGCTGGGCCCGTGAGCCATGGCTGCTGAGCCTACGCATCCGGAGCCTGTGCTCCGCAACGGAAGAGGCCACAACAGTGAGAGGCCCGCGTACCGAAAAAAAAAAAAAAAAAACTCCAAAAAAAA